>NW_011499913.1:291170-385547 GCF_000495115.2 Populus euphratica
AAAAAATAAAATAAATATTTTAATGTATTTTAAAATAAAAATAATTTTAAAAAAATTACGTAGGGAAACACTGCAGTAATCTATAGTGTTTTGTGAGGAAATATATAACTATAATTTTCAACCAACTTAATAATAAAAAATTAAAACCAATAAAGATAATTTTGGAAAAAAATATTAAAAAATAAAAGGAAAAAAAACTATGCAGGAAAATACTGCAGCAATCTATAGTGTTTCACGAGGAAATTTACAGTTGTAATTTTCAATCAGCTTAATATTAAAAATAATAAAATTGATAAAGACAATTTTGAAAAAAATTATAATAAAAAAATTCATTTGGGGAAACACTTTAGCAATCAATAATGTTTTGAATAAAAAAACTACAAAACTAAATTTTCAACTAGCTCAGTATAAAAAAATAAATTCGATAAAAATAATTTTAGAAAAAAAATCGATAAAAAAATATGTGGGGAAACACTGTAGTAAGAAAAATTCATGTGGGGAAATACTGTATCAATCCACAATGTTTTGTTTTTAAAAAACTACAAAACTAAATTATTACCAGCTCAATATTGAAAAAAAACTAAAATTGATAAAGACAATTCTGGAAAAAAAACAAAGAAAACAAAAAAAACTATATGAGGAAACATTATAGCAATCAACAGTGTTTAAAAAAAAACTATGAAGCTAAATTCTCAATTAGCTCAATATTAAAAAAATAAAATTGATAAAAATAATTCTAAAAAAAACACAAAAAAAGAAGACAGTTTTGGAAAAAAAGCAAAAATAAAAATAAAAAAATAAAAAAACATATGGGGAAAGCTAAAGCTAAATTCTCTACCAAATCAATATTAAAAAAATAAATTCAACAAAGAGAATTTTAAAAAACAAATATGTGGAGAAATATTGTAGCAAAAGAAAAACCATGCGATGAAAATACCATAATAATTTACAATTGTTTTATAAAAAAATTACAAAATTAAATTGTCAACCACCTCAATATGAAAAAAAAACCTAAAAAGACTATTTTTGAAAAAAAATCATAAAAAGAAAGAAAAAAAATCATATAAGAAAACATTGTAGCAATTAATAATGTTTTTTTTTTAAATAATAGAGCTAAATTCTTAATCAGTTCAATATTAAAAAAAATCAATAAAAATAATTTTGAAAAAACATATAATATTTTTTTTAAAAAGTAAATCTTGAAAAAAAAAACATGTAAAAACAAGAAAAAAATAAAAAAACAAAATAAAAATATTAGTACAATAAAAATAAAAAATGTGGGAAAATTACAGTAATTTCCTCGTCTGTGCCTTTTAGAGTGTTGTTAATTATTTAATTAAATCTTATTGTTTATTGCTTTATATGGAACTATTAGTTATTATAAACACTTCAATTGTCGATGTACAAATTATTTCTTCGTGTTAGGAAGAAATGTTAGTCTATACTCATATGGACTTATCTTCAATGACAAGTAAAGGAAAGGAAAAGGAAGATATCTGACCAATGCTGTCCTCTTTTCCTTTCGGTTTTCTCGGGCCAGCCCTCTTGTCTTTTATCCTTTCCTTTTCTTCCTCAACGTCTCTTCCATGGCACATTAAGGAAACACGCAAAAGAAGGATGATGTATCCTCGTTGTGGCACACAGAGGGTTAAAGATCAACAAGCTGCCCTTGATTAATAACTTGTAAAACTTTCTTCCTATTCGTCCATTAATTTCTCTCTGTTTTGGGTTAGATTCTACTTGTTTGGCCATTGCTGTAGCATCATTCATGTTGTTTATGTTAGTGAGTTTTCTCTTTTAGCTCAAAATGACTGTGTAATTAAGATCTCAGCTAATTTCCCACTAGCATTGTGGCACATAGAGGGTTAAAGATCAACAAGCTGCCCATGAATAACTGGTATGACTTCCTTCCTGTATGTTCATTAATTTCTCTATAGCTATTCCAGTAACGAATGTCAATGAAATCTCTCTGTTTTGGGTTCTAGTGAGAGTTGTTTTCTTTGCTACAGTATTCTTATATTACTGATCATCATAATCGTTTGTTTTCTTTTTGCTTGTTACAGGGAATAATTATCACAAGTAGAAAGCTTACGTCTACATATATCAAGCATATAAAAATATGGCTTCCACTTCTCCCACTACTCCATATTTGAAGCACGATGTATTCCTCAGTTTTAGAGGCACAGACACCCGCAATAGTTTTACCAGTCATCTTTATCATGCTTTGCAGCGAAACCAGATTGATGCTTACATCGATGATAAACTTGATGGAGGAGAAAAGATCGAGCCTGCCATCTTGGAAAGGATTGAAGAGTCGTATATTTCGGTAGTCATTTTCTCTGAAAATTATGCATATTCTACTTTCTGTTTAAGAGAACTCTCCAAGATTCTTGAGTGCATGGAGACCAAACAACAGATGGTTTTACCAGTTTTTCACCAACTTGATCCATGCCAAGTTCAAAACCTGTCTGGGAGTTATGGAGATGCACTTTGCAAGCATGAAAAAGATTGTGGTTCTAAAGAAGTAGAGAGTTGGAGAAATGCCTTGAAAGAAATAGCTAATCTCAAGGGCTGGAATTCAAACGTCATTAAGTAAGTTATTAATCAGTACAGTGTATTAAACCCCAACATATATAAACCATTTTTGTTCGAGAATTAATATTATGTTTGATGTTATGATAAAATTTCTTAGGTTATAGTTGCTTGTTTAATTTACTAGTCTGTCTTTGTTCTTAATTTATTATGCATTGTGCAGGGATGAGGCCAAGCTAATTGAGGAAATTGTTTCTGACATTCAAAATAAATTACTCCATGCGCCCTCACCCCCAATTAATTCAGAAAGCCCAGTTGGAATGAAATCACGCCTTAAGGACATCGATTCATTACTATCCCTTGGATCAACCGGTGTGCTCATTGTGGGAATCTGGGGGATGGGTGGTATAGGTAAGTCAACAACGGCTGAAGCTGTGTATCATCGAAACTGTAGTAAATTTGAAGGCCATTGCTTTTTCCAAAATGTTAGGGAAGAATCACAGAAGCATGGAATAGATCATGTACGACAGGAAATTCTTGGTGAAGTATTAGAGAAGAAAGATATGACTATACGCACAAAAGTGTTGCCACTGGCCATTAAGCGAATGCTTCAAAGAAAAAAAGTTCTCATAGTTCTTGATGATGTCAACGATCCACAAGTTTTAAAATATTTACTAGGAGAGGATGGTTTGTTTGGCCAAGGAAGTAGAATCATTGTGACAAGTAGGGATAGGCAAGTGCTTATAAATGCATGTGATGAAGACAAAATTTATGAGGTCAAAATTTTAGATAAAGACGATGCTCTTCGACTCTTCAGCTTACATGCTTTTAAGCAAAATAATCCCATAGAAGGATCTATTGGGCTATCAAAAACCGTGGTAAGCTGTGTTAAGGGCATTCCATTAGTTCTCGAGGTTTTAGGTGCCAGTCTATACAGAAAGACTAGTGTAGAATACTGGGAAAGCAAGGTGGCACAGCTAAGAAAAAATGGTGGCGAGGACATTAAGAAATGTTTGGAAATGTGCTATCATGAACTAGATCAGACAGAAAAGAAAATATTTCTTGATATAGCATGTTTCTTTGGACGGTGCAAAAGGGATCTCCTCCAACAAACACTAGATCTGGAAGAAAGAAGTGGGATAGATCGTCTAATTGATATGTGTCTCATAAAAATTGTTCAAAACAAGATCTCGATGCATGATGTGCTAGTAAAACTAGGGAAAAAAATTGTCCACCAAGAAAACGTTGACCCTAGAGAACGTAGCAGGTTGTGGGAGGCTGATGATATCTATCGTGTATTAACAACTCAGGTAACATTTCCAAGTTATTTAATTGACTGTTGCTTGACTTTCTTGTTGTTTATAGCTAAGAGATGTAGTCTTGGACAAGAATAAATATCAAGGCCAGCTTCTTCTTCTTCTTCATCTTCTTCTTCTTCTTTATTTGTTATATATATACTGATTTACAATTTGCTTGTGTTAAATAGGGGACTGGATCAAAAGTGGAAAGCATATCCCTCATCTTGGATACAACTAAAGACTTAAGTCCTACAGCATTTGAAGGGATGTATAATTTAAGATTGCTCAAAATCTACTACCCACCGGATCCCTCAAAGGAGCAAATTATGAACGGAAAGAGGGTCGGAATCCACCTTCCAGGAGGGCTTCACTGTCTTTCAAGTGAGCTAAGGTTTCTCTACTGGTATAATTACCCTTTGAAATCCATGCCATCAAATTTTTCCCCTAAGAAAGCTTTTCAACTTGAAATGCCTTGTAGCCAGCTTGAACAACTTTGGAATGAATACCAGGTATATATGCTTTATCATCCTTCTTTTTCAACTAGAGTTTGAAATTATTCATAACATTTATCTCTTCTTCCATTACTTTTTTTTTATTTTTATTTACAGCCACTTGAGAATTTAAAATTAATGAAACCCCCTTCCTCAAAGCTGAGCTTAATTGATTCAGACCTGTCTAAAGTCCCACACCTTGAGGCTCTACATCCAGGTATACCTTCCTCGATTAAATACAGCACCAGATTTACCACATTAGAGCTTCCCAGACTTGAGAGTTTCTGTACTTTGCCATCATCAATTGGGTGCCTCTCTCAACTTGTTAGATTAAACTTACCTTTATGTGAAAGTCTTGCTAGTCTACCAGACAACATTGATGAGTTAAAATCTCTTGTAGAGCTTGATCTTTATTCTTGCTCAAAACTAGAAAGTCTTCCAAATAGCATTTGCAAGTTGAAATGTCTTACTAAGCTTAATCTTGGTTGTCAGCCAAAACTAGCAAGTCTACCTGACAACATTGGGGAGCTGAGATCTCTTGTAAAGCTTAGTCTTTCTTCTTGTTCAAAACTAGCTAGTCTACCCGACAGCATTGGCGAGTTGAGATCTCTTGTAGAGCTTCATCTTTCTTCTTGCTCAGGACTAGCAAGTCTACCAGACAGCATTGGTGGATTGAAATCTCTTGAATGGTTTGATCTTAATGGTTGCTTTGGACTAGCAAGTCTACCAGACAGCATTGGTGGATTGAAATCTCTTCAATGGTTTGATCTTAATGGTTGCTTTGGACTAGCAAGTCTACCGGACACCATTGGCGCGTTGAAATCTCTTCAATCACTTAGTCTTCGTGGTTGCTCAGGCCTAGCAAGCCTACCGGACATAATTAGCGGGTTGAAATCTCTTATGTGGCTTAATCTTTCTGGTTGCTCAGGACTAAAAAGTCTACCGGATAGCATTGGCGAGTTGAAACATCTTACTACGCTCCTTCTCAGTGGTTGCTTAAAACTAGCAAGTCTTCCAGACAACTTCATTGATCTTGAATTTAGAGGACTTGACAAACAGCGTTGTTATATGCTGAGAGGATTCCAGAAAGTAGAAGAAATTGCATCATCCACCTATAAATTGGGCTGCCATGAATTTTTAAATTTGGGAAATTCTCGTGTGTTAAAAACTCCAGAGAGCTTAGGCTCTTTGGTGTCGCTAACAAATTTGAGATTATCTCAGATTGATTTTGAGAGGATACCTGCAAGCATCAAGCACCTTACTAAGCTACGTGAACTCTTTTTAGATGAGTGCAAGCGGCTTCAATGTTTACCAGAGCTTCCATCAACTCTACAAGTTTTAATAGCATCAGGCTGCATCTCTCTAAAATCTGTAGCAGGTATATTTATGCAAGGTGATAGAGAATATGAAGCTGCTTCTCAGGAATTCAATTTCTCTGAATGCCTCCAACTGGATCAGAATTCACGCACTAGAATTATGGGTGATGCCCGTTTACAAATTCAACGCACGGCAACATCATTGTTTGATCAGGTGAATTCTTGCTCCCTCGATCTTGATTTATTTAAAGGAAAAAATCATGATAATTTTTTATATGTATCTCACATTCTCACTCCCTTCGGTGTAGCAATATCATTGCAAGCCCATTAGAGTTCGGTTGTGTATTCCTGGGTCGGAAGAGCTTGTGTTGAAGAAGAATGAGGACAGTTGCCCCACATGAATGGCAAAGGGGGTGATTGTTAGGTTGGTTTCCATTAATGTGCAACAACCATTTGCTATTGCACCAACCATGTGCACTCATCCAAGATGTCAAAGGTTGGCAGCCACCATTGTTGATGAAGAGTTGGAGTTGGCAGCCACCTTTGTTGAAGAAAAGCCTCCATGAATGCCTATAAATAGAGGCATATGCAAGAGAGCAAAATGAGTGAAGAGAATTATGAAAATGTGAAGAGAGTAGAGAGGAAAGCAGCCTTGCTGCCATTGCAGCAGCTGCAAGTGCAGCAAAGAGAGTTGAGAGTTGAGTATGAGAGGGTGTAATCCTCCTCCTCCATGTATTTGTTTTGTATTCTTTCTTTATCTCTAAATATATTGACTTCTCCCGTGGATGTAGGCGGTTTTGCCGAACCACGTTAAATATTGTGTCAGTGTGCTTGACTCTCCTATGAGCAAGTATCAGAACATCACCGATCGGAATTCCCAACAGGAAGTTCCGGAGTGTTTTAGTTATAAAAATAGAGAAGGATCTTCAGTAAAAATCGGGCAACCAGCTCATTGCTATCGTGGTTTCACTTTCTGCGCTGTTGTTTCATTTGGCCAAAGCGGGGAAAGGCGTCCGGTTAATATTGAATGTGAATGCCATTTGATAATCAAAGATGGAACCCAGATTGATCTCAGTTCCTACTACTACGGAAAATATGAAGGAATGGCGAGCAGTACTGTATGGAAAAGGGAGCATGTGTTCATTTGGAGTGTCCACTCTAAGTGCTTTTTCAAGGAGGCCTCGTTCCATTTCAAACCACTGTGCGGAGCCACTGATGTGGTGGTTCAGTGTGGAGTTCATCCATTGTTAAAGTAGGAGCAACCATGCGCTAAAATGGACAAACTTGTGACATTGGTAACTCGTCTTCTCCTCTTCTTTTTCTATACAAATACTTATGAAACAACTCAATTAAAATGAAACCAGATAGTCTTATGTAATAGAGATGAAAATGATATATTTATCCTCCTACTTCAACATGATTCTTAACTAGGTCCCGAACAAAACAAAATAATAATTATCAATTGGATCCCATCTATTACATATTACCAATTAACCCCACCATTAAAATTTATGATATAAATGACATCATTTTAAGGGGTGGTTCTAAGTTCGTGATAAAAATAAATGTGATAAAAATAAATAAAAAAATTTAGGTTTAGTAAGTTAATGTGAGTTAATTTTTATTATTTTTAATAGATTTGTTTTTTTAATTTTATTCTTCAACACTAGGTTGATTCGGAATTTGGCTTCATATTTGTTTATTTATTTATTATGGGGTTATTGAGATCTCAAGATCCAGATCACAAGTTTTGCGGGTTACCAAGGATGGCTCAAGTTTTTTGGGTTATTTTTTAATTGATTTTTTTTATTTTCATCATTTAACATTGGGTTGATTGAGAATTTGACTTCATATTTTTATTTTATTTATTTCTATAGATTCCCGATCTCATAATCAAAGTTTAACAGGTTAACATGGGTTGACTTTGAATATTTTTTTAATTGATTTTTTTCAATTGAATCTTTTAATATTAGGTTGATTGAGAATTGTGCTTTGTAATTTGTTTTCTATATAACTACCAAGATCTCATGACCCGGGTCGATGGTTAGCTCGATGGCCTCAAGGCTTTTTTGTATTCTTTTTAAATGTATTTTTTTTTCAATTTCATCCATTAATATTAGGTTAATTGAGAATTAGGTTTTATAATTCATTTCAATTTGCTTTCTATGAAGATATTCTGACCTCATGACTCGAATCATGAGTTTAGTTGGTTAATTCGAGTTATTTTTTTATGTTTCTTGTTAATTGTTTTTTTTACAATTTTCTTTTTCAATATTAGATTGATGAGGAATTCAGTTTTCTAACTTTGATCTAACCAGAGCATAGCGTCAGCAATTATATAGTATTAATTATAAACTAAAATAGGAGAGGTTTTTACCATTCCTCTCCTCACAAAGCACTATTAATTGGAATAATGGCTTGTTTCTTTATTTCTCTTTGCTTCTTTTTTTTCAATCATTTTTTTAATTTCATCCTGTAATATTAATTTTTTTTTATTGAGTTATCTCATTCTCATGACAGAGATCACTAGTTTGATGCGTTAATTAACCTTGTTAACTTAGGTTTTTTTTTTTTTTAATTTTATCCATTAATACCAGGTTGATTGAAAATTAGACTTCATGATTATTTTATCACTTAATACTAGGTTGATTGGAAATTAAACTTCATAATTTGCTTTGTTTACTTTCTATTGTGTTATTCCGGCATCATGATCGGAGTACTTAACGAGTTAATCCGAGTTGACTTATATAATTTTATTGTGTCTTGTTTCAATTATTTTTTTATGTTATCATTCATCATTGAGTTGGTTAGAAATTGAACTTTATAATTTATTTTGATTTGCTTTCTATGAGTATATCTTGGTTTTATGATTAAGGTTGCGAGTTTTGGTATTTTAACACTAGCTAAATTTAGTTCTTTTTTTTTTTATAAGAGGTTATCTCAATTTCATGATTTAAGTCACAATTTTTTCAACAGTGAATTTGCTTTTTATTAGATTGTCCACGTCTCATAACCTAAATTGTTGGTTTGACAGGTTAACCTAATTGACTCAATTTTTTATTTTTTATTTGAATTTTTTATTTGTAATTTATTAGTTTATATTGTGTTTGATTGGAAATTAAGCTTCATGATTTATTTTGGTTTGCTTTTTATTAGGTTATCCAAACCTTATGACCCAAAAATAGTGTTTAATTAACGCGTTGACCCAGGTTGACTTGGCTTAATTTTATGTCATTTTTTTATATTAAAATTCGTATAAACTTCATTGTTTATTTTTTTAAATTTATATAAACTTGATCTGTTTTCTATAGGTTTTTTGAGTCCTTTTTTATTTTCATCCTTCAATATTGGATTGATTGAGAATTTATCTTTATATTTTTATCTTATTTTTTTCTATAGATTTCTCTAGGTTTTATGATCCGAGTTTTGACAAGTTAATCCCGGTTGACTCAAGATATGTTTTTTATTTTTTTTTTCAATTGAATCCTTCAACATTGGGTTAATTGATCTCATAACATGGGTTAATGGTTAGCTCAATTGTCTCGAGTTTTTTTATGTTCTTTTTAAATGCATTTGTTTTTGAATTTCTTCCATTAATATTGGGTTAATTGGAAATTAGACTTCATAATTTATTTTGGTTTACTTTCCATGAAGATATTCCAATCTCATGACTCGAGTCACGAGTTGGTTTGTTAACCTAGGTTGACTCGAGTGGTTTTTTCATTTTTTTTTTGTTATTTTGTTATTTAATTTTATAATATTGAATTGATTAAGAATTGAGTTTTTTAATTTTCATCTGACCAGCACTGTAGCGCAGATAATTATCTAGTATTAACTATAAACTAAAAGAGAAGAGGTTCGAGAACAATCGATTCCAGAAGCCAAGGAAGCAACCAGTGACTTCAAGCATACATGTTGATTGGTTTTGATATTGAAACACACAGTACATTCGTATTGACATTTTCACTTTCAGATTTTGTGTTCTGCTCAGGACTCAAAACTCAACACTCAATATGTGAGATTTTCTGATATCATTCAATTGTACATCTCAAGTCCTTGAATTATGTATCCTTTGAGTTCTCTGAATGATGTGTCCCCTGCTTCCTTGAGTGACATGAAGGATTTGTATGGTATATTTGCAGTTCAGGCATGTCAAAGTTTCATGTTTTTGTTCTTTCGGGGATGCATGGTTTGTACTCCTCTTATTAACTTTATGTTCATTGTGAATGAAACCTAAGTACAGTATAAAGACTCTGTTGTCATGAATATGGTAAGAATCTTCTGTCCAAAGAAAGGTGTCATGTCATGTATATTTCAAATTACCTGTCAAGGTTCAGACAGTTAAAATCTTATGCATCTGCATTTCTACACTGGAAATTATCACCTAAAGTCTAATATCTACTGATAAAGACCTATATTAGAGGATTGAGTGGTGGTGTATCAGACTTTATTATTATTATTGCTTGACGACTCATATTCAGATCATTAATTACTCACTGTGGTCCTCGGCTCAGGTTTCTGACATATATATTTCATAGAGTGAAGACCATAGAATACTTATCTAGATCACTGTGCAAGAAAAATGATGTGGTTATCAATGACAATGGACAAAGTATGATAACTTCACCTAATTATCATCGCCAAGAAGGTAGGAAAAAAGCATCCATTTGCAGGAATTTAATGCGCTCTGCTAGAGTACGTGGTTTGAATAATTCATCATGCCATCCTTTACATATTAAGTTAAGATTACCTTACAAGTCCTGGTAAAAATGCACCAAAAGTGCAAACAGAATCACTTTTTTGTCTTCACATCAAGAAACGTTTTGTTCCACAATCTCTGCTAAGAAAGAGCAATAGAGAGGATGACACACAATCAAAACTGCAACATGGCTGTGCCAGTGTTCTGTCTATCTTTTCCCTCATGCCAGGAGCTTCAGCATTTGTTTGCAGTTTTACTGATCGTGAAGCTCTTCTGAAATTCAAGGCAGGCATAACAAGTGATCCGAAAGGATACGTCCAGGATTGGAATGAAGCCAGTACTTTCTGTAACTGGCCCGGAATTACATGCCACCAATCTCTCCAAAATCGGGTTATAGATCTTGAGATCATAGACATGCGCTTAGAAGGAAGTATATCGCCATTTCTATCCAATAGTTCTCTTCTCACCAGGCTTTCCTTGCAGGGTAACAATTTCCCTGGAGAAATCCCAACTACCTTGGGAGCACTCTTACAGTTAGAATATCTGAATATGAATGAAAATAAGCTCTCTGTTGCCTCTCCAGCTTCACTACATGGCTGTCAAAGCTTGAAATTTCTTGACTTGTCTGCTAACAACTATCAGGGGTCATTCCTGAAGAACTAGGATGGATGAAGAAGGTGAGTTTTTTAGCTCTCTCTGTAAACAACCTCACTGGGGTCATTCCGACCTTTTTGTCAAACCTGACAGAATTGACACTCCTAGAACTGGCTGTGAACTACTATACTGGGCAAATCCCTCTGGAGCTTGGAGCTTTGAGCAGGCTTGAGATTTTGTTTTTGCACCTGAACTTTCTTGAGGGAACAATACCTGCATCACTAAGTAATTGCACTGCATTGCGAGCAATTTAATTGATTGAGAATTGATTATCAGGGGAAATCCCTTCAGAAATAGGGAACAAGCTCCAAAACTTGCAGAAGTTGTATTTTATAAACAACAATATTTCTGGTAGGATTCCAGTGACATTCTCAAATCTTTCTCAAATAACTCTGCTTGATTTGAGTTTCAATTACTTGGAGGGTAAAGTTCCTGAGGAACTGGGGAAGTTGAACCTTGAGATCCTTTACCTCCATAGCAACAACCTGGTTAGCAATTCTTCTCTTAGTTTTCTTACTGCTCTCACAAACTATTCATTTCTGAAGAAACTGCACTTGGGCTCATGTTTATTTTCTAGGAGTTTACCTGCTTCCATTGGAAATCTTTCAAAAGTCCTCTACTATTTCAATCTTTTGAATAACCGTATAAGAGGAGAGATTCCAGATAGTACTGGAAACTTGAGTGGCCTCGTGACCTACAACTGTGGTACAATCACTTGGACGGGACAACTCCAGCGACTTTTGGAAAGCTGAAGCTGTTGCAAAGACTATGTTTGGGGAGAAACAAGCTAAAAGGTTCCATTCCAGATGAAATGGGGCAGATGGAAAACCTAGGCTTACTTGATCTTGCCAATAATTCCATAACCGGGTCAATCCCTTGTTCACTTGGTAACCTCTCACAGTTGAGATACCTTTACCCATCTCAGAACAGCTTATCAGGAAATATTCCCATCAAACTCAGCCAGTGCTCTCTCATGATGCAGCTGGATTTATCTTTTAACAGCTTGCAGGGGCCTCTTCCACCAGAAATTGGAGTTTTTGCTAACTTGGGGCTCTCCCTCAACCTTTCAAATAACAATCTAGACGGGGAAATACCTGCAACTATTGGAAATCTGGTATCTGTACAAGCTATTGACTTATCGGTGAACAGATTTTCTGGCATTATACCAATTTCAGTTGGAAGTTGTACGGATTTGGAGTACTTGAAACTATCCAAGAACATGTTCAAGGTACAATTCCAGAGTCATTGAAACAAATTGCATATTTAAAAGCGCTGGATCTCGCTTTTAATCAATTAACAGGCAGCGTTCCAATCTGGCTTGCCAATGACTCAGTGATGAAGAATTTCAACCTGTCGTATAATAGATTAACTGGAGAAGTTTCAAGTATGGGAAGGTTTAAAAATCTTAGTGGAAGCGCATTGATAGGAAATGCAGGCCTGTGTGGTGGTTCTGCCTTAATGAGACTCCAGCGATGTGCAGTTCAAAAGAAAAGGAGGAAGTTATGGAAATGGACCTATTACTGTTGGGTATCCAAAAATGCTGGAAACGATACTGAGATCACCCAAATCGGATTTCGGATGGTTCCGATTTAAACAATCAAAAAATTGGGATAACTGGACGCTGTAGATGAAGCCACGTGGCAGGAGGAATAGTCGCTGCGCCACACCGGATCAAAACCCAGTTATGCTGACGTGGCAAGATGACGTGCCAGACACGTAGGCAATGTGGGGTCCACCCAAGCTTACGTGGCAGATCCACGGAGATTTTGCGGCTGACGTGGCAAGGATGACGTGGCAGGGATGACGTGGCTGGTTGACCGGTCAGACTGCTGATGTGGCAGTTTACTTGGCTGGCTGACTGTGTCGAACCGCTGACGTGGCTGCTGCCGTGGCAGAGTCGAGTTGCAGGAAACAACGAGGAAGACGCGTGACGCGCGTACGGCGCGTCTGTGCGCGTGGACAGTACTGGTGGTGGCGCGTGCAGGCGCGTGCGGGCATGCAGGACATCGGATTTTCACCGGGTTTTCACCAGTGGATTCCTCTTATCGTCCTCTTCACGGTGGTATGTTCAAAAACATGTTTTGAGAACTTTGATTTTTGAGTTTGGATCAAACACCCCCTTTTTCAAGAACTTTCAAGAACAAGCTCAGTTTCTTAAAGGTTGGCAAGACCTTAAGACCAAGAAAGCTAGAACTGGTGCACACAGATTTATGGGGACCAACTCCAGTAGCATCTCTTGGAGGTTCTCGGTACTATGTGACTTTTATTGATGACTTGTAGCATCTCTTGGCTGTTCTCGGTACTATGTCACTTTTATTGATGACTTTAGCAGAAAGGTATGGGTCTACTTTCTGAAAAATAAATCTGATGTGTTTGACACATTCAAGAAATGAAAGGCTATGGTTGAGACTGAATCAGGTTTGAAGTTGAAATGCTTACGATATGATAATGGAGGAGAATACATTGATGGAGGTTTCAAGGAGTATTGCGCTGTCAACGGTATCAGAATGGAAAAGACAGTTCCAGGCACACCACAACAGAATGGCATTGCTGAACGAATGAACAGGACCATCAATGAACGAGCTAGAAGTATGAGGTTACATTCTGGGTTACCTCAAACATTCTGGGCTGATGCAGTTCATACTGCAGTTTACTTGATCAACCGTGGACCATCAGTACCTTTGGAGTTTAGACTGCCCGAGGAAGTCTGGAGAGGAAAAGAAGTACAGCTTTCTCACCTAAAAGTCTTTGGGTGTGTTTCCTATGTGCATGTAGACTCTGATGCTCGCAACAAGCTGGATGCCAAATCAAAGAAATGTTTCTTTATTGGCTATGGAGATGAAGAATTTGGATTTTGTTTTTGGGATGATCAGAACAGGAAGATTATCAGAAGCAGGAACGTGATCTTCAATGAGAAAGTTTTGTACAAAGACAAATCAAGTACAGAACTAGAGATAACTGATTCAGATACGAGTCCACAGAAATCTGAATTCATACAATTAGAAGGGCTTCCTGATGTTACCACTCAAGAGTTCATACAAGACAGTTCAAGCACTTCAGTACCCACCACTTCTACACAAGATAGTGCAGAGACAAGTGAACCAGCTGTTCGCAGGTCTTCAAGGACTATAAAGCCTCCACAACGGTTCACACTTCTATTGAATTATATCTTGCTGACAGATGGTGGTGAACCATTAACTTATGAAGAATCCTTACAAGATGGAAACTCGAGCAAGTGGGAGTTAGCCATGAAGGACGAGATGGAGTCATTGCTGAAGAACAAGACTTGGGAGTTAACCAAACTGCCTGAAGGAAAGAAGGCCTTGCAAAACAAGTGGGTTTACAGAGTAAAGACCGAGCATGACGGAAGCAAACGGTTCAAAGCAAGACTTGTTGTAAAAGGGTTTCAACAAAAGAAAGGGATCGACTATTCTGAGATATTTTCTCCAGTTGTGAAGCTTACAACAATTAGAGTTGTTCTGGGGATAGTAGCTGCAGAAAATTTACATCTTGAACAATTAGATGTAAAAACAACATTTCTTCATGGAGAATTGGAGGAAGATATTTACATGCAACAACCAGAGGGGTTCGTAATACCAGGAAAGGAGAGTCAAGTTTGCAAACTAAAGAAGAGCCTATATGGTTTGAAGCAAGCTCCAAGACAGTGGTACAGGAAGTTTGATAACTTCATGTGTAGTACAGGATACACAAAATGTCAGGCTGATCATTGTTGCTATGTCAAACATTTTGACAACTCCTATATCATTCTACTGCTATATGTGGATGGTATGTTAATTGCAGGTTCCAGCATGGAAGAGATTGACAAGCTAAAGCAACAGTTGTCAAAACAGTTTGAAATGAAGGATCTAGGAGCTGCTAAACAAATACTTGGCATGAGAATCATCAGAGACAAAGACAAAGGCATATTAAAGCTTTCACAGGCATAGTATGTCAAGAAGGTTCTCAGCAGGTTTAGTATGGATAATGCTAAGCCAGTATGTACACCTTTAGGGAATCATTTCAAGCTCAGTAGAGACCAGTCACCAAAAACTGAGCTAGAACGTGGATACATGGACCAGATCCCATACGCCTCAGCTATCGGCTCCTTGATGTATGCCATGGTCTGTACTAGACCAGATATTGCCCATGCAGTGGGAGTTGTAAGCCGATATATGAGCAATCCTGGAAAGCAGCATTGGGAGGCAGTGAAATGGATCATGAGGTACTTAAAAGGCTCATCGGAGACATGTCTTATTTTCACAGCTGGCGGTTTGAAACTTGAAGGCTTTGTAGATGCTGATCTAGCAGGAGATGTTGATAGCAGAAAGAGTACTACAGGTTATATATACACTCTAGGAGGCACTGCTGTCTCTTGGAGTTCTACCTTGCAAAATATAATTGCTCTTTCAACGACAGAAGCTGAATATGTTGCAGTTTCAAAATCTGCAAAAGAGATAGTATGGCTACAGAGTTTCCTGCATTTCTGAATGGCTTCCTAGAAGAAGAGATCTATGTTGTGCTGCTAGTGAGATCATCAATCTGATTGTCTCTAGCCGGGCTACTGGAGCAAACACTTCTCCATAGTCAATGCCTTCTCTCTGTTTGTAGCCTTTCGCCACTAATCTTGCTTTGTATCTTTGCACTTCTCCTTTTGCATTCTTCTTTGTCTTATAGACCCATTTAACACCTATTGCTTTCTTGTTTTCTGGTAGATAAGTCAGCTTCCAGGTATCATTCTTCTCAATGGCATGTATTTCTTCATCCATTGCTTTTATCCACTTCTCTTCTGTGATAGCTTCATTGAAGCTAAGTGGGTCACTATCTGCAAAGAAACAAAATAGAGTTGTATCTTCCATTACTTGAGTGGCGTCATACAGCTCTTCTAGATTTCTCATCCTTCTTGGTCCTTCTGATGAGGATGCTGATGCTGATGGTATTGATGATGATTCTGGCGTGTTTCTCCTGTTGAATACAGGAAATCTATGTACCGGACTTTGTGGCTCATCTTCTGGTACTATTGGACCTTCTGCAAGTACTGTTGGTACTTCTTCATCTTCAAGGATCAAATCAGTGCTGATCCATTTAACTGCTTCTTGGTCATCATTCCATTGCCAAGTTTTATCTTCTTCAAAGATAACATCTCTGCTCATAATTACCTTCTTGGTGATGGGATTATACAGCTTGTATCCCATTCTTCTCTCACCATATCCGACAAAGATGCATTTCTCACTTTTATCATCGAGTTTGGTCCTTCTTGCATCTGGGATCTTTGCATATGCCACACAACCAAAGACTCGAAGATGAGTAACACTTGGTTTGTGACCACTCCATGCTTCTTGTGGAGTGATAGCTTGCAAACTTCTGGTTGGGCAGCGGGTCAGCAAATATACTGCACATGATACAGCTTCAGCCCAGTATTGCTTGGGCAGCTTTTTTGCTTTGAGTAGACTTCTTGTCATATCAAGAATTGTTCGATTCTTCCTCTCAGCTACACCATTCAGCTGTGGTGTATAAGCTGGTGTTGTTTGATGTCTGATGCCTTGTTGTGTACAAAACGCTTCAAAGTCATTTGCTGTATATTCTCCACCTTGATCAGATCTCACGGTTTTGATCTTATAGCCACTTTGCTTCTCAACAATAATGTGTTCTTCTCTCTCGCTCTCTCTCTCCCTCCCTCTCTTTAAACAGTTAGGTGGCAGCATTAACTAGGAATTGGTCTCTTTCTTGCTGCTTAGGAAAAACGGAAAAGGTGAAAAAAATGAAAAAAAAAATCTGATTTGAATGATCAAGTTCTCAATGGGATCACTTTTCCACAACAACAATGCTCTCTCTGCCACCTGCAAAGCATCAGTTCCATAAACTGATTTTAACAAAGTAAAGAGCAAATAATAGAAGCTATCATCTCAACAAGTTTTTCAGTGAAAAACTAAACCCTGGTGACACACAGGCCTTGCTCCAGATCGAACACCGAGTCTGGATTAAAAACCCTGAATCATATGTGAAGAGAAAAGTAGTGAATTCTTCGGTCGAAACTTCATTCATGGTCTAAAAAGGGTTGTTTGGAAAAAGATTCCGGAAGACGACCAGGAAATTACTGCTTGGTTGTGTTCAAAAATCAAAAGGGCAGACAGCAAGTCAAGCGTCCTGTAATGCTTTAACTCATTTTAGCCAGTGGGATATGCTACTTTTTAACTAATTTATACATCCAACGTAAAAATGATTGCTACTTAGCGGTGAAGAAAAGTTGCTATTATACTATCAACTTTTGCTCACCGCTAAGTAAAGAAAAAGGAAAAGAAGATAGATGACTAATCTTTTGGAATTGAGTTTGAAGTTGTTTTTTCTGCTAATGTTTGTTAAATTTTGGATTTGTTTAGTGTTTTTGAATTCTGTCTAAATAATTTTAAAAAAATAAAAAACTATTCTTTTAATATATTTTTAAATAAACACTTCAAAAATCGAAATTTAAATGATTCTGCAATTTCCGTGGCTTACTTAATGGGTTGTTACAGGGAATAATTATCACAAGTATAAAGCTTACTTCTACATATATCAAGCAAATAAAAATATGGCTTCCTCTTCTTCTCCTACTACTCCATATTTGAAGTTCGATGTTTTCCTCAGTTTTAGAGGCACAGACACCCGCAATAGTTTCACCAGTCATCTTTATGATGCTTTGCAGCGAAACCAAATTGATGCTTACATCGATAATAAACTTGGTGGAGGAGAAAAGATCGAGCCTGCCCTCTTGGAAAGGATTGAAGAGTCATGTATTTCGCTAGTCATTTTCTCTGAAAATTATGCAGATTCTACTTTCTGTTTGAGGGAACTCTCCAAGATTCTTGAGTGCATGGAGACCAGACAACAGATGGTTTTACCAGTTTTTTACCGACTTGATCCAAGCCATGTTCAAAATCTGACTGGGAGCTATGGAGATGCACTTTGCAAGCATGAAAGAGATTGTGGTTCTCAAGAAGTAGAGCGTTGGAGACGTGCTTCGAAAGAAATAGCTAATCTCAAGGGCTGGGATTCAAACGTCATTAAGTAAGTTATTAATTTAGCTACAGCATATTAAACCCCAACTTATTTAAACAATTTTGTTCCAGAATCAATGTTGTGTTTGATGTTATGATAAAATTTCTTAGGTTCTAGCCTGTCTTTGTTCTTTATTTATTATGCACTGTAGGGATGAGACCAAGCTAATTCAGGAAATCGTTACTGACATTCAAAAGAAATTGAACCATGAGCTGTCACCCTCATTTGATTCAAAACGCCTTGTTGGAATGAAATCACGCGTTGAAGACATCGAATCATTACTATCTTTTGGATCAACCGGTGTGCTCATTGTGGGAATCTGGGGGATGGGTGGTATAGGTAAGTCCACAACGGCTGAAACTGTGTATCGTCGAAACTGTAGTAAATTTGAAGGCCATTGCTGTTTCCAAGATGTTAGGGAAGAATCACGGAAGCATGGAGTAGATCATGTGCGACAGGAAATTCTTGGCATGGTATTAGAGAAGAATGATCTCAAAATACACGGAAAAGTGCTACCCTCGGCCATTAAGCGAATGCTTCAAAGAAAAAAAGTCCTCATAGTTCTTGATGATGTCAATGATCCACAAGATCTAAAATATTTACTAGGAGAGGATGGTTTGTTTGGCCAAGGAAGTAGAATCATTGTGACAAGTAGAGATAGGCGAGTTCTTGAAAATGCATGTGAAGAAGATAAAATTTACGAGGTTAAAATTTTAGATGAAGACGATGCACTTCAACTCTTCAGCTTACATGCCTTTAAACAAGATCGTCCCATAGAAGGATATACCGGGCTATCAAAAACTGTGGTAAGCTGTGTTAAGGGCATTCCATTAGTTCTCGAGGTTTTAGGTGGCAATCTATACAATAAAAGGAGTGTTGAATACTGGGAAAGTAAGGTGGCACAGCTAAGAACAAATGGTGGCGAGGACATTAAGAAACATTTGGAAATGTGTTATCATGAATTAGATCAGACAGAAAAGAAAATATTTCTTGATATAGCATGTTTCTTTGGACGGTGCAAGAAGGATTTTCTCCAACAAACACTAGATCTTGAAGAAAGAAGTGGGATAGATCGTCTCGCTGATATGTGTCTCATAAAAATTGTTCAAGACAAGATCAAGATGCATGATGTGCTCCTAAAACTAGGGAAAAAAATTGTCCTCCAAGAAAACGTTGACCCTAGAGAACGTAGCAGGTTGTGGGAGGCTGATGATATCTATCGTGTATTAACAACTCAGGTAACGTTTCCAAGTGATTTAATTGACTGTTTCTTGACTTTCTTGTTTATAGCTAAGAGATGTGGCCTTCGACAAAGATAAATATCAAGGCCAGCTTCTTCTTCTTCTTCTTTATTTGTTATATATTTACGGATTACACTTTGCTTTAATTTGGTAAATAGGGGACTGGATCAAAAGTGGAAAGCATATCCCTCATCTTGGATGCAACTAAAGATCAATTGACGTTAAGTCCTACAGCATTTCAAGGGATGTATAATTTAAGATTGCTCAAAATCTACTACCCACCTTTCTTAAAGGATCCCTCAAAGGAGCAAATTATGAATGGAAAGAGGGTCGGAATCCACCTTCCACGAGGGCTTCACTTTCTTTCAAGTGAGCTAAGGTTTCTCTACTGGTATAATTACCCTTTGAAATCCTTTCCATCAATTTTTTTCCCTGAGAAACTTGTTCAACTTGAAATGCCTTGTAGCCAGCTTGAAGGCCAGGTATGCTTTATCACCCTTCTTTTTCAAATATAGGGCATTTTTGAAATTATTCATAACATTTATCTTTTCTTACGTTGCCTCTTTTTTTATTTACAGCCACTTGAGCAGTTGAAATGTCTTGCTAAGCTTAATCTTGGTCATTTCCCCGAACCAGCAAGTCTACTAGACAATATTGGTGAGCTGAGATCTCTTGACCAGCTTGATCTTTGTGGTTGCTCAAGACTACCATGTCTACCAGACAACATTAGCCCGTTGAAATCACTCAATCTTCATGGTTGCTCAGGACTAGGAAGTTTACCACATAGTATTAGCATGTTGAAATCTCTTGACCAACTTGATCTTAGTGGTTGCTCAAGACTAGCAAGTCTACCAAACAACATTGGCGTGTTAAAATCTCTAAAATTACTTAATCTTAGTGGTTGCTCAGGCCTAGCAAGTTTACCAAATACCATTGGTGTGTTGAAATCTCTTGACCAGCTTGATCTTAGTGGTTGCTCAAGACTAGCAAGTCTACCAGACGGTATTGGCACATTGAAATCTCTTAAATGGCTTAATCTTAGTGGTTGCTCGGGACTAGCAAGTCTACCAGATAAAATTGGCGAGTTTAAATCTCTGAAATTACTTAAACTTCATGGTTGCTCAGGACTAACAAGTTTACCGAACAACATTGGTGATTTGAAATCTCTTACATCGCTTAATCTTAGTGGTTGCTCAGGACTAAAAAGTCTACCAAATAGTATTGGTGTGTTGAAATCCCTTAACCAACTTGATCTTAGTGGTTGCTCAAAACTAGCTAGTCTACCTGAGAGCATTGGGGGGTTGAAATGTCTTGCTAAGCTTCACCTTACTGGTTGCTCAGGACTAGCAAGTCTACCAGACAATATTAACAGGTTGAAATGTCTTGATACGCTTCATCTTAGTGGTTGCTCAAGTCTAGCAAGTCTACCCGACAACATTGGCGCATTGAAATCTATTTACCAGCTTGATCTTAGTGGTTGCTCAAGTCTAGCAAGTCTACCCGACAGCATTGGAGAGTTGAAATGTCTTGCTAAGCTTCACCTTACTGGTTGCTCAGGACTAGCAAGTCTACCAGACAGCATTGACAGGTTGACATGCCTTGATACACTTCACCTCAGTGGTTGCTCAGGACTAACAAGTCTACCAAACAGCATTAACAAGTTGAACCATCTTATTGTGCTTAATCTTCGTGGTTTCTCAAGACTAGCAAGTCTACCAAACAACATTGGCGAGTTAAAATCTCTTATATTGCTTCATCTTAGTGGCTGCTCAGGACTAGCAAGTCTACCAGATAGAATTGACGAGTTGACATCTCTTAAATCACTTAATCTTAATGGTTGCTCAGGATTAGCAAGTCTACCAGACAGAATTGGCGAGTTGAAATCTCTTGAATGGCTTAATCTTCATGATTGCTCAGGACTAGCAAGTCTACCAGATAGAATTGTCGAGTTAAAATCTCTTAAATCCCTTAATCTTAATGGTTGCTCGGGACTAAAAAGTCTACCAGATAGCATTGGTAGATTGAGATGTCTTACTATGCTTAATCTTAGTGGTTGCTTAAAACTAGCAAGTCTACCCGACAGCATTGGCGAGTTGAAATCGCTTTATACGCTTCACCTTACTGGTTGCGCAGGACTCAAAAGTCTACCGGAAAGCATTGGCGAGTTGACACGTCTTACTAAGCTCGATCTCAGTGGTTGCTTAAAACTAGCAAGTCTTCCAAATATCATCACTGATCTTGAATTCAAAGGACTTGACAAACAGCGTTGTTATATGCTGCGTGGATTCCAGGAAGTAGAAGAAATTGCATCATCCACCTATAAATTAGGCTGCCATGAATTTTTAAATTTGAGAAATTCTCGTGTGTTAAAAACTCTAGAGAGATTAGGCTCTTTGTTGTGGCTAACAGAATTGAGATTAACTGAGATCGATTTTGAGAGGATACCTGCAAGCATCAAGCACCTTACTAAGCTAAGTAAACTCTATTTAGATGATTGCAAGCGGCTTCAATGTTTACCAGAGCTTCCATCAACTCTACAAGTTTTAATCGCATCAGGTTGCATCTCTCTAAAATCTGTAGCAAGTATATTCATGCAAGGTGTTAGAGAATATAAAGCTGCTTCTCATGAATTCAATTTCTCTGAATGCCTCCAACTGGATCAGAATTCACGCACTAGAATTATGGGTGCTGCCCATTTACGAATTCGAAGCATGGCAACATCATTGTTTTATCAGGTAAATTCTTGCTCCCTCGATCTTGATTTATTTGAAGGAAAAAAATCACGTTAATTTTTTATATGTATCTCACATTCTCACTCTCTTCGGTGCAGGAATATCATGGTAGGTCATTAAAAGAAGTCCGGTTGTGTATTCCTGGGTCGGAAGTCCCGGAGTGGTTCAGTTATAAAAATAGAGAAGGATCGTCAGTAAAAATCCGGCAACTAGCTCATCGGCATCGTCGTTTCACTTTATGCGCTGTTGTTTCGTTTGCCCAAAGCGGGGAAAGGCGACCCGTTAATATTAAATGTGAATGCCATTTGATAAGCGAAGATGGAACCCAGATTAATCTCAGTTCCTACTATTACGAAATATATGAAGAAAAGGTGAGGAGTTTATGGGAAAGGGAGCATGTGTTCATTTGGAGTGTCCACTCTAAGTGCTTTTTCAAGGAGGCCTCGTTTCAATTCAAATCACCGTGGGGAGCTAGTACTGATGTGGTGATTGGGTGTGGTGTCCATCCACTGTTTGTCAACGAGCCTGAGCAACCAAACCCTAAAACTGATGGAAAATGCTTGACAAACTCTTCATCATCTTCTATTTGAAAGGGCAACTTAATACTATGGATGTATGGTTTCGCTCGTTGACACTGGTAACTCGTCTTCTCCTCTTCTTTTTCTATACAAATATGAAACAACTCAATTGGATTGAATCAAACATGAAACCAAATAGTCTTATGAATTAGAGATGAAAAGGATATATTTATCCTCCTACTTTAACATGATTCTTAACTAGGTTCCCGAACAAAACAAAAACATAATTATGATCAATTTGGATCCCATCTATCACATATTACCAATATTTCTCCCCACCATTAAAATTTATGATATAAATGACATCATTTTAAGTGGTGGTTCTAAGGTCCTGAAAAATAAAAAGGTTTTGCAGGTGGATTTAGGTTATTTTTTGTTTTTTTAATAATTTTTTTTAATTTTACTTTTGAATTAATTAAGAATTTAATTTTATATTTTCTTTATTTGCTTTATTTGATTAAGAACTTGTTTGATTTCTCTCAGATCTGGCGGTCCAAATAATTGAAGAGATCTGCAATCGTATCAAGACCGTTCAAATTTCCGATTCCAGCCCTACTCTCTCTTCGACCACAGGTTAGAAGAAGTAACTTCACTTTGTTTAATTAATATTTCTCTGAAATTGATTTTTAAAAAAAAATTCAGTTGAATCCGTAGAAGGTACGAAATTCGATACAGGTTCGTGTTTCGGTGCTGCAGAACTGTAGACATTTGTATTTTATATTGAAATTGTTTTGACTCAAAAACGTCATTTTGATTTTAATGAATTTTCAGGAGAAACTATTAATTCGGAGGAGGAGAGCGTATCTAATAGAGTTCGACAAGTTTCCCCATCTCAGGGGCCAACACTCCCCATTTTGCAGAAATTATCAATTTAAGTGATAAAATCCAGGTACTTATTTTGAACTTTGGTGTTGATGGGTATCGTATAGATGACTTGAAAAGACTTGGTTTTAGTTGTAGAATTCAGGCAATTTTAAATTTCATTGTTTTAGCTAGTAAATTAGGATTTTGCATTATTATGTTGATGGGGGTATTGATTTCTTTTCTTTCTTTGAATTTAATTGTTGTTGTTTTAGAATTTGAAGAAAGAACACTCAAATCTCTCTGATCAAGTAAAGACTGCCAAGGATTCCTTTCTTGGCCCCAATATTTTAGACACCCTTCAAAAACTCGGTGAGTATCCAATAGTGAAACTAACTTATTTCTTCTTTTCATTTTTTTTTTTTAGGGGTTTGGTTTTGATAATTTACTAGTTGGAATATTGGTCAGGTAATGAATATGAACTTCTTAAAAAGAAGTATCTACAAGAGTTGTCTGAGAGGAAGAGGCTTTACAATGAGGTGATAGAGCTTAAAGGGAATATTAGGGTCTTCTGTAGATGCAGACCACTAAATAAAGTTGAAATAACAAATGGTTCGAACCATGTAGTTGAATTTGACTCTTCCCAAGATAATGAGTTGCAGATCATTTCCTCTGATTCTTCCAAAAAGCAATTTAAGTTCGACCATGTTTTTGGGCCTGAGGATAATCAAGGTGATCTGATGTTTTATTTTATGTATTGCTACTGCAGACATCCTGTTAAAGATTATTTGTGCAATTGAAGCATCTAATCCTTTGTCTTTATGATATGCAGAGGCTGTTTTTGCGCAAACTAAACCAATAGTCGCTTCAGTTTTGGATGGCTACAATGTCTGCATATTCGCCTATGGACAAACAGGAACTGGAAAGACGTTTACTGTGGAAGGCAGCCCAGAAAATAGGGGTGTGAACTACAGAACATTGGATGAGTTGTTCCGAGTTTCTCAAGAGAGAAGTGGCATTACGAGATATGGTCTTTTTGTTAGTATGATGGAGGCTTACAATGAGAAGATAAGGGATCTCTTGATTGATAGTTCCAACCAACCGCCTAAAATGTTAGTTT
This sequence comes from Populus euphratica, assembly GCF_000495115.2. NCBI lineage: Eukaryota > Viridiplantae > Streptophyta > Magnoliopsida > Malpighiales > Salicaceae > Populus > Populus euphratica. The sequence continues at coordinate 315,668 of NW_011499913.1, forward strand.
CCTCTTTTATTGCTACTGTATCTGATAATCAAAATATAGTCATTTATGTCAAAAATTTTGGTTGCAAAAATTTTATATTAATAATTTTCTGTTGCTTTGATTTATATCATTTTGTTACTTGATGATAATTAACTATTGGTTAGTACAAACATCATGCGTGTGGCTATTTGACATGAAAAGTGGATCATGGAAGTTCTGTATTAGCCCAATTTTCATTTGAGCACTCTATCTGCGAATGATAATAAATACCTTGTTCCTCTCTAGTGTAGATAAGCATGACATCTAATTGGGTTTAGGGTTTAGGGTTTAAAAGATTATGTAGAAGACTCCCATTTGGAAGCCCACTGGTATGAAAGATTTATAGTATAACGGTAAGAAATTGAGTTACATGAATGAAGTTTGATGAAATTTTTGTTTTCTTATAGGCATGGAGGTTGGAGATAAAACAAACAGCTGAAGGAACACAAGAAGTCCCAGGACTCGTTGAAACTCGGGTGACTGGCACAGAGGATGTGGGGAATTTACTCAAGTCTGGAAGTCGGGCCAAGTCTGTTGGATCAACCAGCGCTAATGAGCTTAGCAGCCGCTCTCATTGGTAAAAATGAACTCTGCTTTCTTTTCTTGGTTTATTCTTTCCTCACATATAATAGCAACTAACTAGTTTTTTGGATCTGTGAATCCAAACTATTAAAGAAATATACTGATTAATTGAAGTGGTAGTACTAATGACCACAACATTGTTGGTCTGTAGTTTGTTGCGAGTAACAGTGAAAGGAGAGAATTTAATAGATGGACAAAAGACAAGAAGTCACCTATGGATGGTCGATTTGGCTGGTAGTGAACGTGTGGGAAATATTGATGTTGAAGGTGGAAGATTGAAGGAATCGCAATTCATTAATAAATCTCTTTCAGCACTTGGTGATGTTATATCTGCCCTCGCATCCAAAACTGGCCACATTCCTTACAGGTCTTCCTCTCGCACAGTCATTCTAGTAACATGCTATCCATTTACCATATTAATGAAGATATTTGTTTTCTTCCGATTAGGAACTCAAAGCTAACCCATATGCTACAGAGCTCTCTCGGTGAGTATTAAGTTTACTATTTTTTATGGTTACCAGACATTCTTATTGTCTTGTTTGTGAGTAAAAGATGATAAGTGAAACATGAATGCAGGAGCAGATTGTAAGGCCTTGATGTTTGTCCAAATAAGTCCAAGTGCTACTGACCTTGGAGAGACGCTTTGTTCACTAAATTTTGCGAGTCGAGTGCGAGGAATTGAAAGTGGTCCTGCCCGCAAACAGGCTGATCTGACTGAACTTTTCAAATACAAGCAAATGGTATATATACTCTGCTCGTATTTGATGAGATTTCTTTTGTCTCAGTTTCTTTTACAAATAATGGTATATATTCACATTTTCTTTCCTTCTTTCTTTCCTTTTTTAATTACAAATAATCAGGTGGAAAAGTTAAAGCATGATGAGAAGGAAACAAAGAAGTTGCATGATAGCTTGCAATCATTGAAGTTGAGGCTTGCTGCTAGAGAACATATCTGCAGTACTCTCCAAGAAAAGGTAATAATGATGGCTTGAGCTCCATTTAATTTTATTTATTTATTTATTATTACCATGAAACATGTGGAATGGAGCCGTTTTTTAGTTTTTATTTTGTTTTTATTGTCCCTTAAATAGCATTTTTAAGTCATTTTGTAGACTAACAAATAATTCATCTTACAATAGGTTCGAGAGCTTGAGAATCAGTTGGGTGAGGAAAGAAAAACTAGACTAAAGCGGGAAACACGAGCCTTTGCCGCTGCCGCTTCTCAGTTTACGAAACAAGTAGTAGAGAAGAGAAAAGTAGATTAGAACCCACCTCTGTGTCCTTCAAAGCTGAGGATGCCGTTGCGAAAAATCACCAATTTCATGCCTCCACCATCTCCTCTACAAAAACAGAAAACTGTTTCTGTTTTATCTTCAATGAATGACAAAGAAAACAATCCAAGAACCACAACTGCAGGAGCAAATACAAAAAGCCTTATGAAACCCAGACGCATGTCTGTTGCAGTCAGACCTCCTCCTCCAATGTCAGCACAGGTTTTTCAGCCTAAGAGACGGGTATCCATTGCTACCTATCGTTCAGAGCCAACCTTAAACATGACTACACCACTTCAAACCTCGCGATATAAAAATGGGAATGTAGTTGCCAGAGTTCAGGACTGCAAGGAATTCAAACTGTTCTCTCCATTGCCAGAGTTCAGGACTGCATCAGAGACTACACCTACTGTTATGAGAACCAGTAGTAAATTCATGGGGAGTCCTCCAGCACAAGCAGGTTCTTGGAAGCCAAAGCACCCAACAGTTGTTGCACTGCAACGAAAATCTCTGGTGTGGAGCCCGCTAAAGTTAAGGAGCTTTCAAAACTGGAGACCATCTTTGTTGCCCTATCGACCATCATCAACTAATGAGGTGCAATAAAACTTTAGTCTTCATTGTCATGATAAATAGTAGGTAGGAGTATATACTTCTTTTTCTTGATTCCCATCTTCCCATTTTTCTTACATGGATATTAATCGCAATTGTATGCTACTTGCCTACTAAAATTCAATGTTCAGTGACATTGTTCTACATCAAAGATTCAGACTCATTCGCGGTTGGATGTTATTTGCTTTCCTACATGAGTCAACAACGGTGAGAAACACAGATAAAAAAACACACATAGGAGTTTTTCTATCCTCTGTGAGGTTTTGCATTTTTGATTAAGAGATCTTATTTAAAGTGGATTTGTGACAGAGAGAGCGAAGTTGGACCAGAGAATTTGATCAAGGGAATTTGATTGCTGAATTTTTCTGTTAAATGCTCTTTACAGCCAAGTAATATTTTCAATGTATTTGTTTCATGGAGATAACCTCAAAATAATTTTAAAAAAAAAAACAATAGGTTTTCAAGAGTGACCTATTGAAAATATATAAAAAAATTATGAAGATTGAGTGTAATTTACTAAAGGTATTCTGATTTTTAGGTTACGATACTGGAAATTAAAAAGTATAACAGCGCAACCCATTAACTATGTTATTTTCTCAAGTATTTTTCAGGTTGTTCTAGTTTGCTAGATCTTCTTTTTTTTTAATGACAAGTGTTAATTTAAAAGAAAGAAAAACTTAATAATTTGTGCATGTAAAATTATGATTTTATTCCTAGCTTTGTTCTAAACAATTGTTTGTTCTTCAGCATGAGCTAAATTTATTCTGGATGATTTGGAAAACTTATAATTCATATTCTAATCTGAATTAAATTCAATTTAATTCTAAAAATTATACATCTCGTCAATCTTGATTTACTTATGATTAATCTAATTAAATCCGATCATATCAGCATAAAAAATAAAATAATAAAATAATATCATTTTATTCATAAATGGCCTTTTTTAATATAAAAAAATGAAGGTAAAATCCCTCACAAGTAAAGTAAAAACAAATATAATGTGAATTTTCATGACCAGTGCTCTGAAGCGAAGCAACAAAAACTGTTTTTACATATCACTTGCATGTGTAAGTGTGTCCTTCATGATTTTCTCAATGTACTCAGACAAGACATGTATGATGAGCACACACACCAACCACCCTGCAAAAAGCTTGCTAGGAATCAGAAAAGATGGCAGATCCGGAACCCCAGCTTAACCTCATCGAGAATTATCCAAAAGATGGAGAATTTCACTATCTATTTAGGAAGAAATTAACTCATAGTGATCTTTGGCTGGGCTTGATTTTGGTGGGGAAAAGGTCGAAGGAGCACCTTCTTGAGCTTAAAAATTCATCAGCTAGTGTTAAGCTTTATACACCTGCTTCAGCCAATACTTCTATGAGTTTTCAGCGTCATGGTCGCCAATCGACTTTGCAGCTAAGCAAGGTTGGGTGGACGGAGATTGCCACCAGTAATGGCTTTGTTGAGGATGATGAAATTGACTGCTGGTGTGTTTATCATGATGAAGATGGACAAAGAAGAGCAAGTTTGCTCGTTCAAAAGATTAGCAATTAGTAAAATAAAATCACTTGCATGATCTATGCTTAATATAGTTCAAAATGTAAGGATTATTTTATATTTGAATTCACTCACGATCACTTTATTGCCCTAAATTGATGTGTTTTTGGGTGAGGAGGATCAAAATATGGCTTCTGATAGATAAAGGAAGGTTGCTTATGGTTGTGTAGGAAAGCAGGGAGTCAGTACTGCTCCCTGTATTGAGAGGTGCATAGATTTATTTTCATCATCATAGTTTTCTTGGTAAAGGATATGGCAGTAATAAATTAGAGAATTTTTTTTAATTTTTTTGTATTTCTATGTTTTCATTTAAAAAAAGAAGGACACAATTGGCTTCGTTTGTTAATTCAATTACATGTCAACTTGAAGTCCAATCAAGATTAAGTTTTTTTAAAAAAAAAATCTATTTAGATATTAACATGATATCAATCCACAGACAAGATTGACTTGCCCAAACCTTAAAATTTTATTTTATTTTATGTATATAAAACAATAATTTTTATTGTCCTAACCCCCCTGTATAAATTGTATGAAATCTTTTTATTCAATCTTGGAGTGATGATTTTCATAGAAATATTAATTTGCATGACAATTTTCGGTTAAGCAAAGAAAGTGTTTTAAACATGTGTGACCTATGAAATCTTTTTCCCATCAAGTTTGCACTTTATGATTATTTAGACTATGTTAAAAAATAATATAAAAAAAGCAATAATTTAAATATTGTAGTAAAAATATAATTTTTTACTCTAAATTATTTTTTCTTATAAATGTATTTTTTAAAAACTATATATATATATATACACACATGGTTTGTTTTATAAAAACTAAAAGCAAGTAAAATAAATATTTTAACCATTTTTCATAGAAGAATACGAAAATGAAATACTATGGACCTTTAGAAACTCATTTATAACAATAAAACATATTTTAAATGATCTAAAATATCAAGTCGAATCAAATTTAAAATGAATTAAGATTTAATTTATGTTTTCCTACATCACTGAAAATAGAAACCATTTTTATTGAGTTTTTCTCTTAAAATTTAATTTATAAATATTAAAATTTAAGGTAGTAGTGATATGACTTTACCTCGTAAAAACTTTCTCTCTTCTTGAATTTTTTTGGTAAATTTATCTCTCCTCTCTTCTCGATAAACTATCAAAAATTATCCCATAAATTTTTTGTTAACTCAACAATGTTTACTGGAGGACTAGCGTGATCTCTCTAATCATAAGCTAGTAGAAATATTAATTTGCTTAACTAATTTCGATTGTGCAAGGAGAGTGTCCTAATTCATTTTGATACATCAAAGGCATGACGCATCAACTCTTTTAATTATTCAATGATGTATTTTAGGAGATTTTATTCCAAATCAAATCCTTGCTGAGATAAACATAAAGATCAGATTACATATAATATATACATATAAATTTATTTGATGGAAACTTTATAACAACAAGATATATAAAGTGTGTGGTTTTTTTATTGCACCTTTTTTTACTTTTCATCCTTATATACATATAAATTTATTTGATAGAAACTTTATAACAACAAGATATTTAAAGCGTGTGGTTTTTTTATTGTACCTTTTTTTACTTTTCATCCTTACATAATTAATTGTGAATTGTAATAGTAAAATTTATTAAAAACATTCACTTGATCCTTAAACTTTTTCTTTTCACAATTGAGCCTTTTTAAATTGAAATTGGAGCCCAATTCCATGTGTTTTTAGGAGTGAGGGTTGAATTGAAAGAAAGGACTTAAGTAAAAAATACAGATAACATAGGTGGCAAGTCTATAATTTATTTAAAAAGTTCATTTAGTTCCCTAATTTTTTAAGGTATTAGGTAGCCAATCCCTATGATTGTTAAACATTATATTTTGGTACCATAACTCATTTTCCCTCTCTCTTTAGTTCTTTTTCAGTAGAGTAGAGAGGGGAGTCGCCAGATTCTAGCTTAAAAAGAAAAGATTGTTGTTTGTGACAATTTCAATCACTAAAATGATCAATATTTTTGTCAAATGGTTTCATATAATAAGAAGAGTTAAGATTATGTATTTTCTTACCTTGAATACATATAAAAAACATATATAAGCTTTAAAATATTTTTGGTTTCGGATTAATTATGCATTTAAGGGTGGTTTTTTGTGTGTGTTTTAGGCTATGAATTGTTTAAACAAGGTTCCAATAGTGTTTTTTAGGTGTTTTGGGTGAAAAATAAGTTTTTGATTGAAAGGCAGAGAGCCTCGTTTTTTTTGTCACCACAGTAGTTGCATTTTGGGCAATTATAGTCGATTCATTATCTGTCAAGACATATGACAAGTCATTTATTTGTTTTGGTTAAGAATAGAGCAGACAACACGTCATTCATCCCATTAACTTTAGAAAAAAAAAAGGAAAAGAAGAAGATCGCCCATGGGCCTTTTCTTTATGGGCTAGGCGCTAGGCCTAACTTACCAGGCCTGCAACACAAGGCCTCATTTTTTTTATATATATATTCTGTTTTTTTACTTACTAATTTTTTACATGTATTTATAAAAATAATTCTTGCATTTATGTTTTGATTAATAACCCTTATTTATGTGTTTTGGCTTATTTAGCCTTTTTCACATAGCGATTATTTTTTAATTATATTAAGTGTATTTAATTTTTTTTATGAAGTTGATGTGATTCATCTATAAATATTTTTATGTTTTATAAACTTATTTTTAAAAATAAAAAACATTTATTGTTTTATAATATTTTTAATATTTACAACCCTGTATAAAATGTTTTTCCTTTTATTTTATTTAATAAGTTTGTGTGTATGTCAATTTCTGTTACAGATTAATTTTTATAAATATATTCACTATACATAATTTAATAAATAACCAGTATTTTGATATTAAATATTCTAATCTATATTTTTTGTCAATTTTTCTAATTATATTTTTATTTATTTTCGATGGCTTTTTTTTAAATTTATTTACAAAAATAATTTGTGATTTATGTAATTAGATGCATTCGTAAGTTTTTTTATTTACATTTAAGATTTTTTATGTAAAAAAATGCTTTAAAGAATTCTACATGTTCAGTTTCTTTTCTCATGTATTGTTGTTTTTAATTTGATCCTTATTGTTTTAATTTTTTAATTGAATCTTTTATTAAAAAAAAATTATTGTTTTTAATTCCACCTTTCAATCCAAGTTGATTGCATAATTTTTTTCCCTCATTTTTTTGACTTTTTTTAATTTTTTATTCTTTTCAATTAGCTTTGAAATTGAAAATTTGTTGTTGCCATTTAATTTATTTTTTTCTTATGGTTTTAACCCTAATTATTTTAATTGCTTTTTTTTTGTCTAATTTTTTTCAAGTCATCCTTCAACGTTTTATTTCCTAGGGATTGGGCTTCATGATTTTTTCATGTATAATGCTTCTGATATGATAACTCGATTCATGAATTTGAAAAGTTAATAGGGGATGACATCTTCTTTTTTTTCTTATTTTTCTTTACAGTATTGTTGTTTAATATTGTTTTTTTTAAGAAAAATGGCTTTGAGGTTATTTTTATTTTTTTTTTACTAAATTATCTCAGTCTTATGACCTTGGAAGCAGGTTTTCCAAGTTAATCCAAGCTATCTCACCCCTTAATATTGAGATTACATGTCTACTATGCTGGTTCAAAATAGCTCACACCAATTTTTTATCCTTTTTTCACCTTGTTACATCCTTCTATATTTAATTGGCTAAAAAATAAATTATATTATCATTTTATTCTTGGATAAAGTTTTTTTTTCATGTTATCATGATGGCTTATATGTATATATGTGTGTGTGCACATACGTGCTATCATTGCCTCTCTTTGTATCCATATGAGTTAAGTAAAGCCAACTTATTTAGTTGGTTAAGACTTTAACCCAAGTAATTTGATTTTTTTTAGAAAAACATGTTTACAACATCTAAAAATATTACTAGAAAAATTGTATGTAGCCACAACATAGCGCGAGCATCAATCTAATGATAAATTAATCATTAAAACCAAGATTACTTAATTATTCAACATCTTATCTTTTTAATTAATCTTTTTAGTGTATGTTTATTAATACAATACAAAGTGTTTTTTAAAAAGTATTTTTCAATTAAAAATGCATTAAAATTATATTTTATTTTATTTTATTTTATTTTTAACATCAATACATCAAAACCATTAAAAAACATTAATTTAATACCCTTTTAAAATAAAATTAGTTTGAAACAAGTTAAACCACAATATTAAGCACACCCTTAATTAAAAAAAAAAAAAATACTTCTCCATAACTAGATTATATATAGACAAACATTACTATACATACACACGCCAAATTAAAAATCAAATATAAACACAATACTAATATAACATTTTGTAATTTACATATAAGACCCAGCCTAGGTCTGGAAAAAAAAAATCAATTCAAAATGAAATATAACTTGGATCAAGTCTCAAATCAACAAGATACTAAGATTGATTTGTTGCACCCGTTTTATAATTACATATTGTTATACCAGTAGAAATTTTAGAATATCTCATGTCTACTCAGAACCCATAATGATGTGATGACCCCTTGTAAGGTGTTGGTATGACCTTCAAGGGAACACTTTTTCTAAGTGTTATCCCCATTTTTTCAGTCATATCCATGTCCTCTGGCTTGAGGCCATCTGGCAAAATCCAATCAAATGTAAGCAAGAGCGATCCGAGAGCCAAAGGAAGTACACGAGAAGCAAGAGGCATGGCAGGGCACATTCTACGGCCAGAACCAAATGGTATGAACTCAAAATGATGACCTTTGTAATCCACCATGTTTGGTTCCAAGAACCTTTCTGGCTTAAAAACCAAAGGGTCATCCCAAGTCTTTGAATCCCTTCCAATGGCCCACACATTTACTAAAATTGTTGTCTCTTTAGGGATGTAATAACCTAGCATCTTGCAAGGGTTCATGGCCATGTGCGGGACTAAAAAAGGGAGAGGGGGGTGAAGCCTTAGTGTTTCCCTGATGACTGCCTTTAGGTATGGGAGATTCTCAATATCTTTATCTTCGAGCTTTTTGTTGGGGCCAATGGTGCTTCTCAACTCGGATTGGACTGTCTTCAGTACTTTAGGGTTACGTAGAAGTTCAGCCATGGCCCATTCCAATGTGCTTGTTGTTGTATCAGTCCCTGCCGTAAACATTTCCTATAAGAAAAAATCATAACAATAATTAAGTTTGTTAGCGATTTAATTTTGTATACTTTCTCCTATTAATTGCTTTACTATGGTTTGGAAAAAAACTAGGTCCTAAGATAAATATTATAATTAATTTTTTGTTTTTGAACATTACTTAAAAACAAAAATAATATACCTAGTTTAAATTTTAAATGACAGATTTGATAAATTAACTTAAATTAATTAAAATAATATTATTTAGAAATAGATTAATAAAAAATCAAATCAAGTTTTAATCGAGTCAAGTCAACTTGATTTTATTTTAAAATACAACTTAAACTACAAGTTAAGTCAACTAGGTTCTAAGTTGATTCATGGAATCGAATTAGGTTAGGTTCGATAAATTTATTTAAAAACACTTTTAATTATTAAGTGAATCCAATCAACATTATTTTATATTATTATTTTTTAAGTAAACATGTTTCTATATAAAAAAAATTCATCTTTTATGTTTGATTTCTTTTTAAAATAAATGATTAATGTAAAATTCTTTCTATGTAAAGAAAAGATAAGCTTAAAATATTAGAAATTAACAACTCACGGTTTATAAGAGATAAAAAAAACATTTTACGAGATTAGCTTCGGTATTAAATTATGATCTCTATTGTTTTTTTATTTTTGTTAACATAACCAAACAATAAAAAAATAAAAAAATGAAATATATATTTCTCAAGACAAATTATTTTACATAAAACTAACGATGTATCCTTATTTTAAATATTTCACGCCTCAATCCCAGTACTCCAACCATGATTATCTATTGAAGGAGTAGAGTAGAGGGGATCCACCATCAATTTTCTTTTTTTAATTCATCAATTTTTGTAATTGTTATTAATTCATCAATTATTTAAATTGTTAAAAACTATCAGACCAGACAATATCTTGATATTCGATCTTTTCAGCATTAATTATCTCAGATATCCTCCTCTTCTTGTTTTTTATTGGCAAGCAATGATGTGTACCAAAAATATACGATTGCTCTCTCAACCCTTCCTTGATAGATAGATGTCTAGCTGTGCCAACAAATCTTTAATTATACTCTTTAGTTTTACATGGTTTAATTGCACTTTGCACTCTCAATAATCACATAGTTTCTTATTTGCACTATGTATCTAGAACCATAGTTTCCATGGTCCAAGCCATAGTTATAAGACGGAGTTGATTCGGAACAAGGCTCCGATCACGGGATTGGCGAATTAATATACATTTACCAATAAAGTTTCTTTTAAAGTTCAATCTGAATTGATTTTAATTTTTTTTTAAGCCAACTCAACTCAAAGGTGGAGGTCAACTTACCAGCGGGGTGGACTTTACTAAGAGTGGTCTGAGCATAACAAAGATGTCAAACGAGATGTTAATTACTAGGAAGACAATTATATTAACACAGGCTTCGCCGCCTCCGAACAAAAACACAAAAATGCATGCAAAGATTTTGCTGGTGGCTGAGGTCTATTAATTTTGTATATTTGTATTATAATTCTTGTACTTGTCTACTTAGTGGCATGTGTGAGAGATAGGACAGGAGATCAGAACCAAAGGAAAAGAGATGCAACTTACAAAGACAATAACATTGATCGTTGTTGAAGAAAATCTAGAGGGCTCCTCCACGCCATCACCACGAAACTCCAAAAGGACATCGAGATAATCTTTCCTCTTGTCATCTCTGCTATTAATTTCCTTTTGCATGCTCTCTGTTCTTTCTTTGATGAACCCTCCTGCAATCTCAAAGGCTCTTGCAACATGGAACTGTGTCTTCCTCCTTATACCTTGTGGATCAAGCCATCTTAAAATTGGCAAAAAATCAGCCATGTTAGGCTTACCTGCCAGCTCCATGACCTTACCTGCATGCTGAAAAAACTTAGCTCCCCTCTCCGATTTTGGGTCCAATAAATCTTTAGAAAACATGAGGTTGCCAATAAGATTAAAAGCCATCAAGAAAATGTATCTCCCTAGGTCAATAGCGCTAGTGCCGTTGGCGCTACCATCTTCTATGTATTGCAGCATGCCATCGATGCACCTAGTTCGTGCACCCTGCATGGAATCAAGGCGGCTAGTCACAAAGAATTCGGTGGTGCATAAGCGCCTTAACATGCGCCAATGCGGTCCATATTGGGCTGTGATTATAGACCCTTCATTGCCAAAATCACCTTTCATAGCCTCATATATTTTTCTCCCAGCCAACACCGCATCATGATTCTTGAACATCTCACGAGCCACTTCGCTCGAGGAAATGACCACGTTACTCATGGACCCGAGCCAAATGGTCATGATTGGACCGTGAACACGAGCCAACTTAGCAAAGGACTCGTGGGGTGCCCAACCCAACTGGAAGATGTTGCCAACCACTGGCAATGGTCTAGGCCCTGGTGGTAGCTGCCCTTGCTCCTCTGAACGACGGTAACGACGTTCAGTCACCACTGCCCATGCAACCCATAGCAAGACTGCTAGAACTAGACCTGCAATTTCATAGTCCATATCTTTCTTTGTGTGTATAACTAGTGCTGGTTTCTTGTACCCTAGGTAGGCTTCATTTTATATAGAATTCCAAGCATGTCAAGTTAAAAATTGTATATTGATCATAAAATTTGTATTCGTCTTCTTTAGATAGGAATCTAAACCAGTATATATATATCGGGCACAACGCAATAGAATAAAATAACATTTAGGAACATGGTGCAAACCATATTTTTTAAAAATTTAAATTTTTTTGTAAAAATTAATATTTTTTATATGTTTTGGATTATTTTGATATGTTAATTTTAAAATAATTTTTTTAAAAAAATATATAATGTCAATACATTTCGACACAAAATTCTTTTTAAAAATAACTATAATTACATTTCTAGACTCCAAAAAAAAAAACAAGAAATAGCGTCCAATCAGCCAAAATCACCCACGAAGAAGAAGCTAATAATGCATAAATTCAATTTCTTATACTTAATTCATATCCATCGGCTTGGTCCCCCATCCCTCCTGCGGTCCCAAATTAACCCATCGACATATATTCTTGTTATATGTGGATTGATTAACTTATATGCTGCAAGAATTAATTGATTGACTTAGTCCCACTAATTTGATTCCAAATACATCAATTTCCTTGATGAAATCCAAATACATCAATTTAGTTCGATTAGCTTTATAGATTTGACCCCATAAATGCTCAATGCATAATTTGCAGGGAGCTAATTTGATTCCTTTGTCTAAATTCCAAACCTTTGAGGTATTTTTTTGCATTTCAAGTTAGAAACGATAAGCTTCGTCTCTTTTTTATTTTTCCTACACTTTAACTGACGAGAGATTTCATTGAAACATGACCACGAACAAGGAAGAGAAGAAGGAGAGACTACGAGAGGCTAGAGGCTGCAAAAGGAAGGAGCCGCCAATTAACACTCATGAAAGCAACTAGTACTGCGTAAATACAATCTCTCAAGTGAAGTTAAGAGCTTTACTGATGATTTTATATTATTTTTTAATGCAATCTTATATATGAATTCTTTTAATTTAAAACTTTCATAAATTTATTATTAGCTATGTTGATTTGATTTTAAATATAAAAAATATGGAGTTATAAAAATTAAACTGATCATTTAATTATTAAAATTATAATATTTTGTCAAAAAAATATTTTAAATTTAAATTTTAAATTTTTTAGATGAAAAACCAATAATATTTCTTTTATTACGTGCATTCTAATGCATCCAAATCAAAATCAGACTAATTAAAAAGGTAAATGTCAATATGTTCTTAAAGGATGACAAAAGTAATTAAGAAGTTTGTAGATCCTAAGGTGGTTAAAAGGGAACAAATGTGTGTGCCTGTGTGTTTGATGTGGTCGGTATTTAATTAGTTTAGTACTTTTGTCTTCTTCTAGTAATTAAATTTCTTATGGATTTCTATTGAAATGTGTACGAGTTCAAATTTTTATTATATGAAGATGTCACGCATTAAACAGTGAAAACTTTATAAATTTATTATTGTTTTGTCTAGAGAAAAAAAACTTTAATAAGACTAGTATTTTACTAATCCTCAAACCATCAGAACTAAAACATATTTTCTGTAAATACGTATTTAGGCCTAGGTTTTTCTAAGCATAATCATGCACATTCTTGTGTTCGAAAAAGATAGCAAGCATGAGAAATTCATAGCGTGCTGCGAGGATCGGATTGGCCTAAATATATTTTTGAGATTTTTTTTTTCAAAACTTTTATTGGTTTTGATTATAGTAAGAAATCTCTCTTTGCTTGTGGATACAGGCGCATTCGTACTGTATAAAATTATTGTATTGTGTGATTGTTTCTTTTCTATTTACTGTGATATTCTTTGTCTATAATAACAAATATTATAGATGGTGATGTATGCATGCATGGTGAATCTGATTTTGATTTTGATGGATGAAATCTTCCAAAACCTCACCACCTCAGCTAAGATATACAATAATTCAGATCCATCGGCTAGGTCCCATAGCCATCAACATTATCTTATATGTTAGGTGAATTGGTTAACTTATGTTGCATAAATTGATTGACTTATGTAGTCCCCTCCTGCGGTCCCAAATCCATATGCATCATCTAAAATAATTCTCCTAGTAAAGCTCCTAGCTCCGCCCCTGTTTATTTGCCATGGCAGCTCTTATGAACCATAGTGGTAAATAGAATTCCCCCATGACTAGCTAGCTAAGGTCACAGGGAAGAAATTCGTTTTGTTTTTCCACATCTAATTCATCGATCATGCATTATGCTCGCTACGCCAATTCATCCATGCGTAGGTCTTCTCAAAATTCATTAATCACTAGCAGCCTTAGATTACATTCATCAAGGTGATTCGTACAAGGGTTAGGAGCAGGAACAGATCAAGAACATGGAAGTGCAACCACTTCCAACTGATGAGGAACTAAAACATTTATTCACAAAAACCTTGATTCAAGAGGACATGCTAGAGACTTTACTCTTCTTGGAGATTCAAATGATCACTCAGCTAATCTACGTACCAACACCAATCTGCAATCAAATTGTCACAAGAGAATATTGCAAACCAGGATGCATCCACCAGATCAAAGATTGGTGACCATTTACCATGAAAGTAAAAGCAAGAGCTTCAAATTGCAGGAAAATGATTATGGGCTTGCATCGTTAAGGAGAGCGATTTTGAAGTTTGGTGACAACATTGCTTGTTGGGTGTGTTGCCATGACCTAGGTGGTAACTTCAGTCTACTTATTGAAAATGTAACAGCAGCATTTCCTTTAATCAATTTCATTCCATTCATTAATTTATTGCAATTATAATCTTCTTTTTTTCCGTATATACAAATTTATTAGATCATGATAACCTATAAATAAATTATAAAATTCAATCTTTATCAAATTTAATATTAAAAAATAAAATTAAAATTAAAATAGAACAAAAATCTAATATTGAACATGGCTACTCCTCAACCTAACCGGATTCAACACTACTACCCGTTGGTGGGGAACAAAAATATTCATTCACAAAAACCATGACTCAAGATGACATGCTAGGTTTAGCTCTTGTTGGAGATTCAAAAAGCTTCTTAACAAGTCTACCAAAACCCATGCTCGATGAAATTGGCATCAGAGGGCTAGAAATCGAGATCTACGCACCACCCAGCAATAAGATTTGGGTGACAATAAACTATGATGGGGCAATCAAGATTTTTCGATTGGAAAAGATTGCTTGGGCTGAAAGTTCTTGTGAAAAGTGACTTCAAAGTTGATGACAAAATTGCTTGTTGGTCACTTTACCATGCTGATCTTGGTCCAAATGGGATCTTAACTTTATTGATTGAAAAGGTAACAGATCAGTAAATTTTTTTATTGATGAATTTAATAATAATTATGATTGTTATGGGAAAAAAAAAAGAAAAATGAATTAGCTTATAATTATTATTTTTTTCCCCTGAAAATAGGTTCCTATTGACATTGACAAAGAGAGTGGTCTGTAACAAAGCAGGGCTGAAAATGCTGAGGATGGTAAAGGAGCGAAGAGTTTGAGCCTGGTGCCATTGGTCTCCTTTCTCTTCTTTTACGAGTATAGATGTTGAAGGCAAATAAATTTAGGGAAGAGTTTATTAGTTTAATAACAGGTATCTGTTTGGCTTGGCATCCCATTTGTTTATGTGTTTCAAAATCTTTTAAATTTATCTTTCACCTGAAAAAAAAAAGAAGATATTTTGAAGTATTTTTTAATAATTTTAATGTGTTAATGTAATAAATAAAAAAAATCTAAAACATATTATTTTAATGTATTTTTAATTAAAAATACTTTTAAAAAACACTATATTTAACAATAACTTTCACAAAATAAGAAGTTGATATTTTAGGCTAGTATTTTTGCAGATTGTTGAGAAATAAATGCTACTAGAAAATAAATAAAACATAACATTTTCAAGATTCTTGCATTAATATTGATTTTATCTTGATTTGATAATATCTTTTCCTTTTAAACCAAATCAATCTTCCGAATTCAACTTAACCTAAACTTCACCGCAAATAACTAGGTGCTGGTTATACAATTTTACCATATAAACTCCCTATGATCCATATATTAAGCATAGTGATTACAAATAGTTAATTTGATAAGCTTGAATAACTAATTTTATCTGATCTATCCCTCTTTCTACCTATAAATTCAACTTACTAAATTACTAATTTGAGACTAAATTGCTAATTTAAGATTTAACTGAGATCAAGTTTAAAATTAAACTAGATATAAATTAAATTGATTGACCCAACGAGTTTATCTACAATCTAATTAAAATTTGATTTGATTTAAAAAAAAATTATTTTATTTTAAAAAATAAAACAACTTCACTTTAAATTAACTTAAGTTAATCTGCTTAACTTGTAACTCGGATCTTTGTCCGAATTAATTTTAATAACTTTGTGCACAAATTAAATAAAAAACTTAGTTTAGATTAAGTTTTAAATTAAATCACATGAAAGTTGACTTGATTAAAATTTGATCAAATTAGTGAGCAACATGCTACTTTGTTAAAAATTAATTTTTTATTTTATTTTTTTAAAATGATATCATTCAATTTTTTAAAAAAAATTTTAAAATAATGTTATATTAAATTAATTTAAATAAATTTATGAAACTCTTGATCTAAATTTAAAAGCAAGTCAAAGGAAGTGCCGGAGCTAAAAATTGCGCACAAGTTTGAATGAAGGACCATCTCTCAATAAAAAAACTTTGAGGCCCATTATTCTCGAACTTTTTGGTAACCATATGCAAATACCCATAAATTCAAAGGCCATTCCCACAACAAACAACAAAAAATTTGGATTATAAATTCAATCTGCTATAATTATCACTTCAAACCCCAACCAGTAACCCCAAGATCATACCATACAATCACTCACCAACGTGTACGGTGATCAACAAAAACAAAACTGTACAACACAAGAAAAATAAAAAAAATATATAAACAGAGAAAAATCTGATTGGCCAGCTCACCTTTGTATTCAAGTTTCGCGGCAACCTGTCTCGTTCTCTCTCTAAAAGCGCTTCTCTTTTTCATAACTTCGAAAACTCTCTTTTATTCTCTCTCTAGAAAACCCTTCTCTATATAATACATAAAGCTTGCATATTTCTCGCTTCACAGCCCTTTGTTTCACTGTATGATTTATATCCAGATATCAATTACTCTGAATCTGTAAGTGTATAGTCTCGGATCTGTGAATTAGGGTTTTTAGAGGAGTAATTTTGAGATTTTTGTTGGGGGTTTTACAAGGAAAATTTTATTTTTTTTGGTTTCGAATTTTGGTTTTTTGTTACTTTTATTCGTCTTCGTTGTTTTTTTAGGGGATTTTGGAGATGGGTTTTGAATTGTAGCTTGAATTTTAGTCAAATTTGAAATTTTGGGTTTTGGTGATGTTTTGAATTTGATTTTTTTTTTCAATTTTGGGGGGTTTATTTTTCAATTATTTTAGTTTTTTCTGAAATTCGTTTAAAAAAATTCTGAAAATTTGAAATTTGGGGGGTCTTTTTTTGTGTTTTTGTTGAAAACTGTGATGTATGGTGATGGCACTGGGTGGTTTTTTTCCTTTCGATTCTCTTTTGAAGTGTTTCTGTAATAGATTGCGTATTTTGTTGTGATTCCTCTGTTTCTATTTGCTAGATTTGAATTTTTTTTCATATATGTATATTGCTTCTTTTGATACTTTGATAAAATGATGTGATTTTGGTAATGTTGTAAAAGTTGAATACTTGTGATGGGTTTTAACCGAGGTTTTAAATATAATATGAGTGGGGAAAATATTTTCCACAATTAGTGCAGATTAGTAAACTCTAACTCGAGTTTAAGTATCCGAAGAACCAAAAACAAAAAGGAAAAAAGTTTAATATTTGGATTGTGTATTATGTTTCAAATTCTGGGGTGGAAGATCTTCTTGCTTTGCCAAGTGTTTTATATTCTTATCATTAATGTAATGTATGTTGTGAATTTTGATGGTTATTAATGTCCATGTTAAAGCTTTAAGCAAATTGGTGTTGCTAATTTGTTCATTGATTGTTTCAGATAGATAGGTCCTCCATGGCCCCAACAAGGGAAAAAAGTGTGAATAAGCGGTTTCTGAATGAGGCATCACCTGAAAAGGAAGTCGAGAGTTAAGGTCTGCTGCTTTTTTCTCATTTGTTCTGCCTAATCTTTTTTTATTTCTGCCTACTGTTGCGATCATTTTCCTAGACCTTGCACCTTCATGCATATCGAATGCCTTCTAGACTTGATCTGCTTTTTGTCACTGGTTTTCGAAAAACATTTACAAGACTATTCCCTGTCTAAAAATGTTATTATCCGATTCACAGCCTCTATAAAAATATTACTATCCGATCAAATTAAGAAGTGGATAGTAACATTTTTAAACACTGGAGACCATAATATAATTTGATCGTCATCTCTGATTCACAGCCTCTAAACTCGGTGGCCATAACCAGGATTTGAGTTTCTTGTTTCTTCTTGCTTCTTGATAGAACTCTACAATTTATATATATCCTTTGAACTTAAGGTCATCAATGGTTCACAAATTTTCCATTCTCAAGTTCATCTTTAAGCAATCAACTCTACTGAATAACGAGTCCTAGTTAGTTTCTCAAGAACTATAAATCAAAATCAATGCATATATATTCACCCAAATCTTAACATCCTGTAATAAAGTTTTATAAAAACGAATCCACACAGATTAGTCAATAAAACTCAAACTTAATACTATAAAATTATCACAAATACTAAAAATATAATTCTTACCATACTGTCTTTTCCTATCTCCATCGCTTTCTTGCCTTCTCTCTCGGTTACCTTTCTTTGTCTTCTCTGTCTCTGTGTCTCGCTCTCTCTGTTTTACGGCAGTAAAGAAGAGGCGGTGGTGCACTACAAAAGGAGTTGATTGCCAATAAAATTAAGGGCAGTAGAAGAAAGCACAAAGCTAACAGGGAAAATGAAATGATGGGCTAAAATCAACCATTAATTCTAAAGTACAGTATTTATTTTTTAAAAAACATTGACTTAAAAATGAAATTTCTATAGAAAAAGGGATTAACCTTAGAGCTACAAGACCAAAAAGGTGCAGCAAAAGTCTTTAAAGTAGAGCATGTGATTCCTATTTGACTCGCACTATAAAAAATTATGAATATTTTTATCTATATTAAATATATATATATATAAAAAATACACATGAAGTAGAATAATCTTTTTGAAAATAAAATACATGTAAGATAACTAAAAAATATTAGTCATTTGAAAGATTTTATATAAACAAAGTAAAATATTAATTTAAATATAAATAAAAAATATTTTTGAAAAAATACATGTAAAAAAAAAAAGCATCAATTAATAAATCAAATTTAGAGAGAAAAAGGTAAAGGCCAGGCATAGTTGGATGCAAACCAAGCCAGCCTGCTTGGCCCATTTAGCAAGGACTTGCACGCGTAGGCTCTGGATTTTTTTTATTGGATATGGGGTGGACGACGCCACAATTTGTTTTTTGAAAAAATTTAAAGTCATTTGATCCAATGAATATGAATAGCGAAATGCCATAAAAAACCTCAGATCTTTAAGATATATAAGTAATTCCACGTTATTATTGCTGGTGTTCAAATATTAAAAGAAAGTGCAAAAACTTCACTTGTTGATCATACTTGATAACACAATTTTTTTTTTGTTTTCTCTTGCTTCTTGTGCCAGGTGATTTTTAGCTACTCAATTGTTCACTTACAGCAGTAAATCTACTGTTCCTCTCCAGTGCTACCATGAGTGAGCCCTCACCATACCCGCAAATTGAACCAACCACCTTCGACCTGATTGCTGTGGGCACTGGTTTAGCAGAATGCATTGTTGCTGCTGCAGCTTCTGCTTCTGGAAAAACTGTCCTTCATCTTGACACCAATCCATTCTATGGGTCCCATTACTCCTCTCTCTCGGTCCACTCTGATGGAAAAGAATCAGTTGATGAGGTTTTTCAAGCTGGTGCAAGGGCACTTGGTTGCCACAGTGGCGGCAGGTTCTCGTGGTAATGATGGGAATGGTAATGATGAAGAGGAAGGTAAGACGAAGATTTCAGATGAGGATTTGGAGAGGCCATTTGTTGAGTACTTGTCAAAAATGCGGTTGCCTCCAAAGATTAGATCGTACAGACTGCTGTTGCCTTTCTCTATCAGTTAGCAAGAGTTTATTTGTTATTTGTGCGTTTTGTTTCCCTGTTTGGTCTAAAGTTTACGGAATTTTGGTTATGTCTGCTCGTCTGCAGGATTATTCTGTATGCTATAGCTATGGCAGATTATGATCAAGATGACATGGGGGTTTGCCAAAATTTGCTCAAGACTAAAGATGGAATAGATCGTTTGGCTCTATACCAGTCATCAGTTGGGAGGTTAATTCTTGTTTATTCTGTTTTATAGTGAAGCAGTTATTCTCTGGTTTAAAATTTAGATGGGTGCTATAGAGCTGCACTTGCGACTTGTATGATATCTTGATCAGAAACACATATTGTGTTAACTACAAGATTATATTATTTTTCCTTCCATTATTGAACACCACTGAAAGTGTAGGGTTAGGAGCAGATAAAGAGGGGGAAAATGTTTTGAGTTCTAGTTCTGTACTGGCAACTAAAAATCTAACCTTGATTTATGGCTTGGAATGTTGTATTAGTTAAGCAATTTACATCGATTTGCTTTAAGTTTGTTGTTTATAATTCTTGCTCCTTTCAGGTTTACAAATGCTTCTGGGGCCCTAATTTATCCCATTTATGGTCAAGGAGAACTGCCACAAGCCTTTAGCCGACGCTCTGCTGTCAGTGGTTGCATTTACGTAAGTTCACTGAAAGAAACTGTGGCTTCTTTCTGTTGGTGAAATATGAACTATCATTTTTGGTTAATAGTTAAATGTGATATATTTGCTTTTGTGCATGTGTTGTGTAAGTAACTTGTTCCTAAATGTGATTGACACTGTTTGATCTGTTCTGCTGCTTTAGATACTTGGGTGTTACTTGATTTTCACAAGAATGGTCACAGGTGTACTTGTGCTATTTTTCCTTATATTTTGCGGGAACATAAAAAAATTGCAAATAATGTTTACCTATTATACTATAGAACTTTGTTATAAAGTGGACAAAAACAGTGTTGCTTTGTCAAGCTAACATGCTCACCTGCTTTCGAGACTTCTGTCATACAGGTTCTACGAATGCCAGTGACTGCGTTACTTATGGAAAAGGTGCTAAAATATGCCTATAATTCGTTTAATACATGGACAGCATAGAATGATATAGTCACCTGTTAGGGCAAATGAATTATCCTCAACTTTTTTTTTTCCAGGATAGTGGGAGTTACAAAGGTGTTCGATTGGCTTCTGGCCAGGACATATTTAGCCAGAAGCTGGTTCTGGATCCATCCTTTACACTTGCCTCACCATCAGCCTCTCCATCAGATCTTCTGCATGAAAGTTTTAGCTTTTTGAGCACCAGAGATGTTAAAGGGAAGGTGGCCAGAGGGATATGCATCACACAAAATTCCTTGATGCCAGATGCATCTAATCTTCTGGTTATATACCCCCCTCGATGTAAGATCAGCATATAGTTTCATTTCTGTTCCTTATTGAGTTTATAGGAATCATACGGTTCAAACTTCTTATCCCTTTTGTCTAGCCCTGTACCCTGAACAGATTACATCAATTCGAGCTCTCCAAATAAGTGGCAACTTGGCTGTTTGTCCTTTGGGCATGTGAGTTACCACCAACCACTTTCTTTTATGTTTTTACTTTCCTTGACTTCTGATTCTACTGCTGACTACCTGTTAGGACTGCATTTGTGACATAAGTAATTGTGCTCACCCCATTTCTGGATTTATGTGGACTCTTTTGGAGAGAGTTCCAAATAACTAATACATTTAGAAATACATATATTAACCATGACAAGTTGGAAAGGTAGCTAGTAGAAATTTTGAATCTCAGTTTGTTGTCTTTTGAAACTTTTGTAGTGCTATTCTTAAAGAATAATATAAATCATATCCTAGGACCTCACCTAATAGCTTAAGTTTTTAGGTGAGATGGTTCTTCGATATGGTATCAGAGCCTTAATAAAATGATCTCAAGTTCGAATCTCACCATCCCCATTTATTTGATAAAAATTAAGCACAAAGTAATGTGGGTCTGTGCAAGTTTCAAGCCCAAAGGGCTTTCATTTGAGGGGGTGTGTTAAAGAATAATATAAATCATATCGTGAGACCTCACCTAATAATTTAAGCTTTTAGGTGAGATGGTTCTTTGACAGCTATTGCTATTTATCCTTTGAAGTCCTGCTTCAATCCAAAGATTTTTGAGGTCAAGGATTACATCTAGCCAATGCCTTGTAGATCCTGCTTGGGATGAAAACCATTACAAGGAGATAATACACATCAAATTATTTATGGTTTTGTTCTTCAGAATGTTTCCACACCCGTGGCATCATTAAGGTGATAATAATGGATGTCTTATTCATTCATTGAGAACTACTACTACTTATAGTACAGTAACCCCCTGCCTCTTGAATGAATATGTGATCCTTGAGTTAACAATTTCTCTGATTATTTGTTTCAGGTTTGTGCTCTATCTTTCAGCTTTGTGTGATGATGCCATACAAGGGAAGAGGTTACTAAATGCGGCTATGAATGCCCTTCTGACTTGTCCTGATCCTGTAAATTCTGAAATCAGTTCCACAGTTCAGAGTGAGACTACTGAAGAGAAACCCACTGTCATTTGGAGCGGGTTGTATATGCAGGAGATGTCTACGGTGCTTTACCTCTTGAACTTTTGTCTCTTACTATTAGCATCTCATGTGTGCACAAGCACACACATATATGCTCATGCACACAAGTGGGGGGTTATTAGAATTCGTGTTTAGAACTTGCAGTTTAATTTTATCTTATGTGTTGTAGTTTCAAGTTCAGCTTACACTAAGTCACATGTAGGGCTTAGTACATAGGGTGCCTCATCATAAAAGCTTAAGGTTACTTCTCTTCTGGCACGTGCCTGCCTATCTGGATGTTTTAGAACCTGATTGCTGCTGCCCTCGTGTTCCCTTCCTCTCTTGAATCTCCCTCCCTCCTTCAATTTATTTTCTAGATTTTATTGAATTTCTTCCTTGCATGTTCCAGCTGCCTCTATTTTCTTCTTCCTGTACTTGTTTTGGGTGTGTTGAGTCCATCAAAGTTGTCTCAGCAGGTCACTTACGAGTCCCTTCAGTTCAACTATGAGCTGTTGCTCAATGATCTCCTGCTTCATCTTTCTTTTTTCTGCCACTGACATCAATCAAATCAATCCCGAACTCACATTAGAGACCAGCTTCGATCCATTTTAACTTTCCTAACTAGATCCTATGATCATTTTTAAGCTGAATGAATGGGTGTGCTTTAATGGATTCAGTAGGTTATTAACTCTTGCTTGCTTCAACTCCTGTAAATCTATGACCTTGAGTTGGATTGACATTCTTTTATTAAATGTTGCTTGAGTAAATATGTAATTTTTTTGAAAAGTGATGATGTATATAGATATGCATGCATTTTGGTTGATATTGGTATGCCATCTCTTTTGTTTCAGGGTCAATTTGATTCTATCAACTTTGCTCCCATGCCCGATGGAAATCTGAATTACAATGATGTATTAGATGCAGCTTTGAAGGTATGTTATCCTCTATTTAACGTTTATGATGCTTCAGGTTCCATTATCCTAAATGCCTAATTTCTCTATATCATCACTTGAGTATATTCCTGCTTTCTCTTTTATTTCCCATCCAACAAGTTGTTAAATAGGAAAATGAATGTCAGTGATTCAACAACCACAAGCCAATATGCATGCTTACTGGATCACATTGTGTACTCACAGATGTCTCTTGTTGATTGTTTCATGATCTCTTTTTGGCCTACTGAGAATTCAATACTAGTGCTTCTACTTGACAGCTCTTTCAGGAGATGTATCCAAATGAAGAAAATTTCCCAGAGACAACTCCACCTCAGAATTCCGAGGGTGATATTGGACTCACTCTAGAGACCTAGATATAATGCTGTGCTGGATCAGTTTGCTAATTATGCTGCTGTATTCAATCACTTCCCTATCTCTGCCAGCAATTACCCGGGCATTATGCACCTGGTGCGTTGTAGTTGTGGTGGCATCGAGTGGTTTATGAAGCTCTATGCTTATTTGTTAAAGCAATTGAGGGGAAAACAAATGTGATGCTACTACACACGTTTCCTGTTTTGAGAACTTCAAAAATTCAGAGATGCTTGGTTTTTCAAGCAACTATTTGTTGTAAAACATGAAAAAACTCATCAGAGAGATCATTGTTACATGAAAACCTGATGATAGAGTTAAAATACTTGTTTGTAAACATGACAAGTGAATCTGTATCAGTTGATATATGTTGATTTCAACAATTATTAGTTTGCTCGTTATCTTTGTTCTTTGATCCATTGACATCATATCATGCGCAGCCTGCTAACATTCTAAGAACAGCATGGGTTGCCCTTGGCAGCTCAATGCACTGTGAACCTCATTTTCTGTTTGTAATATACTCATGGTCAAGTGGGACATGGTTAAGTGGGAGTGTTTGTTTTTTAAAATATTTTTTATTTAGAAATGTTTTAAAATAATATTTTTTTTTAATTTTTAAAAATTATTTTTGATATTGAAATATATATATATAAATGAAATAAAAAAAAGGAAAAAATGAAATTTTTAAAAATGAAAGTCACAATTTACAAATTCTTTTTAGCTCTTTGAATTTCCTATCCTAAAAAACAAAAGGTGTGGGGTTCAGAATCATGGGGCCCTTCCAACCTAAGAGAACTATGACTAAAGACTGGTCCTCTCCAATGTCACCACAGCATGCAAATTGCTTAACATCTAAGCTATATCCCCAGCAGGAACCTGAAGACATCACTCAGCGAGATAACCCCTTCTACACGCTTGCAAATTGGTTCAGACCATTGCAAGAATGTGCATACAATTGCATGTAAATAGAGCTCAAAGTAATAAAAACTAATTTCCTGATGAATACTTATTTCATCGAGATGAATTTGTGCATAGGCTTTATCTTTCGCAGAGCAGTGATATCACAGTCAAGGAAACATCCAGCAGTGAATCATTATCGTTTACAAATGGTATTGAACTGACATTGGCTGTATCAGAAAGGTATTATAGCACAAGGTTAGGAGAGGTTAAAGAAGATCAATCAGCAATATGCACACTCAGAAACAGATAGAAGAGGAAAGTTGTAGCTTGTGGTAATCTTTTGACGAGTGAATTACCTTGAGCCAACAAAGACAGAGCAGCACCAAGAGAAGCATTCGGTCTCAACATTGCGAATGGCCGTCTGTTTGGTTCCCCAAGTTTTGGAACCCTTTTACCCAAAGGAATTGAACAAATTGGTTGTTGAAGTATGGGGAAGGAGCCAGCAGAATGTCTGAAATACCTGCATATACCTTACATTTAGGTCCATGTGTTAGCAACAAGTCATACATCCTCAAGCATCAAACCAAGAAGGTTTACATTTTAGTATTCCAGACAGGGAAGCAAGATATAGTAGCTGCGGAAATAAGCCATCCTGAGAAGCAAAATGAATAATGGGAACTGTTGACACGCTGCTTTGCAAGATTTTCAAAGAAATATGTTTCATTGAATCATATGGCCCTGCCTGCATTTTAAATGAGTGGTGGATAACTACTGCTTTAGGTTCGCTTGTTGTTTGGTGGAATGAAAACACCAAAAGTCCTGCCATTGCTAGACTGTTGGACCTGAGTGATCTTCACGTCAGAGGAGAGTTGTGAGGGGGAGAAACACTGAACCAACTTATGAGATCTGTGGTAGACAATCTGGTGTAAGATTTGGCTTGGATTTGGTGGGACGATTGGGTCTAACATGGACCATCTGGATGGGTTCTTCGAACGATTTCCCCTGCTCGAGAGGAAGAAGAGAATGAACAATTTTTGGAACAACGCCGTTTTAGGCCGAAAAGGGTCATTATTCAATTTGCCCCCTGAAGTTTTGATGTCTACATTCAAGCCCTTGTCTTTTAAAATTCATTTTTTAATTTCGCCCCTTGATCTATGCAATTGCACCCTTGGATTTCTACGTTATTTTCAAAATAGTCATTAGTTTTAAATTTCTTCAATTCAATCCTTAATTGACTTTTCAATCTTTTTTATTTTTTCAAAATTACCTCTGATAAAGTCAATTAACCCTTTTATAATATCAAAGCCTATTCATTTTGATCCTTGGAATTTTATTTTTTGCAATTTTGACATAAATTGCTCTTGTATTTTGATATTTCTTCAATTAAACTCTTGATTGCATTAACTAAACCAATTCAGAGTTTAATTAAATTCCTAGACTTGTCAATTCTTCCAATTTCAACCAAATTAACTTTTAAATTTTATAATTTTATCCTTGTCAGTCCTCAAACCTTCAATTTATGTTGTTTTGATCACATTCTCAAATCATTTTCCAAAGTTTCTTCAATAAGATCCTAGTTGTTCCATCCACCTATCATTTTGAATAATTTTGCATGATTAATTAATCCAAGTTATATTTTTATCATCACTTTTTTAGAAACTTAAAATTGAATTATGATAGTTACACCCAACTCAACTATCTGGGCTAGGGCAGAATGGATCTAGCCCAGACACCCAACTCAACTATCTGGGCTAGGGCGGAATGGATCTAGCCCAGCACAACTTAGTCACTGGCACAGCTTAGTCACTGGCTCAGCCTAGTGACTAAGTTGTGCTTACAAATGGCAGAATGTGAATTAATTATAATTCACGTTTAGCATATTTGCATGTAGAAAAAAATGAAGAACAAAGGAGGGAGGAGAAGGTTATTTGGTAGAGAGGAGGTAGTGTTGCTATTGATGGGAACTTTGGTATAGAGGTGTGGCTGTCAGAGAAGGTGAGGTGGAGAAGTTAATGCTTCTGGGGTGCAAGAAGATTGTGATAGAGAGGAAGAAGATGAAGAAGTTGGTGGTGGTGATTATCATTGTTATTAGTGAGTAGATGGGTTGATGGAGAAGGTTTGGTTGCTTTTGGTCACGATGATACTAAGGTAGTAGTGCTTGAAAAAGTGGTAGAGAAAGAGGTGAAAAAGGCTAATAAAAAAAATTAAAAAAAAAATTGATTTTTTTCCAACTTTAGTCTCAGATTTCTTGATCTCAATGCATGGAATCCTCTCTTATTTATAGGAGATAGAAGAGGGGCATTTTATCTTAACTGGTGCCAAATCTTGGCCCTTGATTCAACCCGAAAGGATCTCCATTGTTGACTCAAAGTGGCCATTATGAACTGTCAATATAACTGCTAAAAGACTAGTCGGGTTGGCCACTTTAAGTTAGCGTCGCAGCTATCATGATGTCAATCAACCTGAAAAAACCATATTGGGGTACGGTCGAAGGTCAAATCATCATTTTCATATATGTTTTGTCAAATTTGATGGAGGCACGAAGCATTAAATTCGATGGAGAGACAAAGCATTAAATAAAAAGTAATTCTCTAAATAGTCTTTTTAACCTAAAGAGAAAGAAGACAACGAATAATAACCAAACAACACGTCGTATAATTTTTTTATTATTATTATTATTGTTCAAAATAGTGTCGTTTTGGTAGTTTTAGGGTTTTAATTTAGATGTTTGGCTAAAGTTTATTTTGATCCTCGAGCTTTTAATTTCTTTTAAATGCACACCCCTAATTGACCATAAACTTTTAATTTTATGTAATTTTACCCTTGCTGAAATTCAATGTTTGCCATGAATTTCAACATTGTTTTCATTTTAGTTATTGGTCTTGGATTTATGCAAACTAGCGCTCAAGTAACCATTAAACTTTTAATTTTCTTCAATGTCACCCTAAATTTCAATCAATTGAGTTCATATAGTTCGATATCTTTTGCAAAATGATCATTGACTATGAATTTCTTCAATGTAACCTTTAATTGATCCCTAACTTTTTATTTTCTCACAATTTCACCCTTAATTCAATTGACATGGTAAAAATTAAATTTAAACTTTTAAATTTTCAACTTTCTCAATTAAACTCAAATTAGACTCTCAAACTTAATTTTTCTCCAATGAAACCTCTAATAAAATTAATTTGATCCATTTAAAGTATAATTAAGTCCTTACACATAATTAAATCTTTTAATTGGACCCAAATTAATTCTCGAGCATAATTAAACTTTTAGTTCAATTCATAATTAAATCAAATTAGCCTATTAAAAATCTAATTATGTCCTTGGACTTAATTCTTATATAGATTCATCCAATAATAAATTAATCTGACCTTGGATCTGTATTATCTTTTTAACTTTTGGCATAATGGGGTACGGTCAGGCTTTCGATTTCGTCTAAAATTGCAACTTGATTTTAATATATATTTAAATTCCTTCATCAACCAACTTTTTTCTCATCACCAGTCTCCTTGCTACTATTATGTATTTTTTAATTTTTCAAAAAGGAAAAAAAAGTAAATTTAAAGGAATAACCAAAAAATGAATTATGACATTTTTAGTGTATGTTTGTTAATGCAGTGCATAGTGTTTTTCAATTAAAAATAGATTAAAATGATATTTTTTTTAGATTTTATTTTATTTTCAACATAAATACATTAAAATCATTAAAAAAACACCTAAAAACATTAATTTAATATTTTTTAAAATGAAAATTAGTTTGGAAAAAAGGTTAAACCACGTTACAGATTAATTAAAAAACCTTTTCCACAACTAGTTTGAGTTTGGCTCGACCTAAAATTTAAGTTGGGAGTCTATCTTCTTCTTTTTCTTTTTTTATCAAAACATGTTTTGTTTTAGTTTTAATAAAATGATATGGTTTTGGTTAAAAAAAAAAATTCAATCCAAAATGAAATATAACTTGGATCAAGTTTCAAATCAAGGGGATACTAGGATTGATTTGTTGTACCCCATTTTATAATTACATTTTGTTATGCTAGTAGAAATTTTAGAATATCACATGTCTACTCAGAACCCATAATGATCTGATGACCCCTTGTAAGGTGCTGGTATGACCTTCAAAGGAACATTTTTTCTAAGTGTTATCCCCATTTTTTCGGTCATGTCTATGTCCTCAGGCTTGAGGCCATCTGGCAAAATCCAATCAAATGAAAGCAAGAGCGATCCAAGAGCCAAAGGAAGAACACGAGAAGCAAGCGGCATGGCAGGGCACATTCTACGTCCAGAACCAAATGGTATAAACTCAAAATGAGAACCTTTGTAATCCACCATGTTTGGTTCCAAGAACCTTTCTGGCTTAAAAACCAAAGGGTCATCCCAAGTCTTTGAATCCCTTCCAATGGCCCACACATTTACTAAAATTGTTGTCTCTTTAGGGATGTAATAACCTAGCATCTTGCAAGGGTTCATGGCCATGTGCGGGACTAAAAAAGGGAGAGGAGGGTGAAGTCTCAGTGTTTCCCTGATGACTGCCTTTAGGTATGGGAGATTCTCAATATCTTTTTCTTCAAGCTTCTTGCTAGGACCAATGGTGCTTCTCAACTCAGATTGGACTGTCTTCAGCACCTTAGGGTTACGCAGAAGTTCAGCCATGGCCCATTCCATAGTGCTTGTTGTTGTATCAGTCCCTGCTGTAAACATTTCCTATAACAAAAAATCATAACAATAATTTAAGTCTGTTAGTGATTTAACTTTGTGTACTATCTCCTATTAATTTTTTTACTATGGTTTGGATAAAACCTAGCTCCAAGATAAATATTATAATGAATTTTTGTTTTTAAACATTAATTAAAAGCACAGATATTATACTTGAATTAAACGAATTAGATGAATTAAGTGAAATCAATTAAAAAACATTATTTAAAAAAAAAAAATTTAAATCAAATTAAGTTAAAAGAATCAACTCAAAATTAATTTTATTTTAAAATGCAGCTTAAACTAGAAGCCAAATCAATTGGGTTCTAAATTGACCAACTAATTCATATAGGGTTTGATAAATATATTTAAAAGTATTTATAATTGTTGAGTGAATTCAATCATCATCGTCCTTGTATTATTATTATTATTACGTAAATATGTTTTTGTAAAATATTTTTTTTCATTTTTTATGTTTGATTTATTTTTAAAATAAGTGATTAATGAAAATACTTTATAATTCAAAAAAGATACGCTTAAAATAATAGAAAATTAACAACTCAGTACGGTTTATAAGAGATAAAAAAAAAACATTTTACGAGATTAGCTTCAATATTAAATTATGATCTCTGTTATTAATTAATTCATGTTTTCTTTTCAATGCATGTTTTCCATCCATACCAAACAGGCAAGCACTGAAAAAAATTCAATAATTTTTTTTAACATAACTAAACAATAAAAAATAGAGTGTTTTCTAAATGAAATATATATTTCTAAAGAGAAATTATTTTACATAAAACTAACATATCTTTATTTTAAATATTTCACGCCTCAATCCCACTTCAACCATGATTAACAACTGAGATTGATTTTTAAGTAAATTTTAAATATTTCACGCCTCAATCCCACTCCAACCATGATTAACAACTAAGAAGTATATTTTACATCAATGTTTCTATTTCTTCCTCCATGCTTTATTTATTTATTTATTTTTATTCCTCTATATAATAATTAAGAATGATCACACCGGTTGTTGCTAACATAAATATATTTACGACCATGATCAAAAGTTGAACGAGTTCATGTGTCTCCAGACAGGCAGAACTACATTAAAGTATGGGGGCCATGTGGCCCCAAGCCTTACAAAATTTTACAACTTATGTCTAAAATTTTGAAAATCTTTAATTATACTCTTAATTTTACATGGTTTGCACTCTCAATAATCACTTAGTTTCTTATCTGCCTACTCCAATCCAAATTTTTTGGTTCCACCATGTATGTAGAGCTATAGTTTCCATAGTCCAAGTGATAGTTATAATTAGAGCTAACTCGGAGTTGCATTCATTCAGAGTAAGTCTCGGATCATGAGATTGATTTTTAAGTAAATCTAATAAAATTCTTTTTAAAGATCAAAACAATAATTTTGAAAAAAATCAATGAGATTCTAACCGAGTAACAGATTAATATGTCCAATCAACTAATTCAATCTGGATTGATTTTTTTAACAAAAAAAAAAAGCCCTGAGCTTAACAAAGCTGTCAAACGAGATGCTACTAGGGAGACAATTATATCAACACAGGCTTCGCCGCCTCCGAACAAAAACACAGAAATGTATGCAAAGATAGGACAGAAAAGAGAACCAAAGGAAAAGAGATGCTACTTACAAAGACAATAACATTGATCGTTGTTGAAGAAAATCTAGAGGGCTCCTCCACGCCATCACCACGAAACTCCAAAAGGACATCGAGATAATCTTTCCTCTTGTCATCTCTACTATTTTCCTTTTGCATGCTCTCTGTCCTTTCTTCGATGAACCCTCCTGCAATCTCAAAGGCTCTTGCAACATGGAACTGTGTCTTCCTCCTTATACCTTGTGGATCAAGCCATCTTAAAATTGGCAAAAAATCAGCCATGTTAGGCTTACCTGCCAACTCCATGACCTTACCTGCATGCTGAAAAAACTTAGCTCCCTTCTCCGATTTTGGGTCCAATAAATCTTTAGAAAACATGAGGTTGCCAATAAGATTAAAAGCCATCAAGAAAATGTATCTCCCTAGGTCAATAGCGCTAGTGCCGTTGGCGCTACCATCTTCTATGTATTGCAGCATGCCATCGATGCACCTAGTTCGTGCACCCTGCATGGCATCAAGGCGGCTAGTCACAAAGAATTCGGTGGTGCATAAGCGCCTTAACATGCGCCAATGCGGTCCATATTGGGCTGTGATTATAGACCCTTCATTGCCAAAATCACCTTTCATAGCCTCATATATTTTTCTTCCAGCCAACACCGCATCATGATTCTTGAACATCTCACGAGCCACTTCGCTCGAGGAAACGACCACGTTACACATGGACCCGAGCCAAATGGTCATGATTGGACCATGAACACGAGCCAACTTAGCAAAAGATTCGTGGGGTGCCCAACCCAACTGGAAGATGTTGCCAACCACTGGCAATGGTCTAGGCCCTGGTGGTAGCTCCCCTTGCTCCTCTGAACGACGGTAACGACGTTCAGTCACCACCGCCCATGAAACCCAGAGCAAGACTGCTAGAACCAGACCTGCAATTTCATAGTCCATATCTTTCTTTGTGTGTATAACTAGTGCTGGTTTCTCTTGTACCCTAGGTAGGCTCCATTTTATATAGAATTTCATGCATGTCAGGTTAAATAGTGTATATTGATCAAGTAAAAATTTTATTCGTCTTCTTTTGATAGGAATCTAAACCAATATATACTATTGAATAATTGCATATGATCATTGCAGGATTGGGTTTGATCAGAATTATTCAAAACTTTTATTAGTTTCGACTATATATAATAAAAAAATATATCTTCGATACCTAACAATTACAGATTAGACGCATGGTGAATCTGGTTTGGATTGATAGTGTAATCTTCCAAAGTCTTACTGCATCAGCTTTGGTGTACAATAATTCAGATCCATCGGCTTGGTCCCCTACCGGCCCATCCTGCGGTCCCAAAAACATCAACATATCTTCTAAATGTTACGTGAATTTATTAACTCAAGTTGCATGAACTGATTGACTTAGTCCTCACTACTAATTTGATTCCAAATGCATCATTTTATTTTTTTTTTGATATCCAAATACATCAATTTAGTTTGATTTGTTTTATAGGTTGAGTTGAATCCAGCCCATAAATGCTCAACGCATAATTTGCATTGATTCCTTTGACTAAATTCCAAATTCTAGAGGCATTCTTTGCATTTTCAAGTTAGAAATGAGAAGCTTTGTCTCTTTTGTATTTTTCACACACTTTAACTGACTAGAGATTTCATTGAAACGCCATGACCACTTATAATTAGGAAGAGAAGGAGAGACTACACAAGAGGTGGCAAAAAGAAGGATCCTCCAATTAACACTCAAGAAAGCAACTAGTAATGCGTAAATACAATCTCTCAAGTGAAGTTAAGAGCTTTGATGATGATTTTCTATTATTTTTTAATGCAGTCTTTTATGTGAATTCTTTTAATTTAAAACTTGCATAAATTTATTATTAGCTATGTTGATTTAATTTGAAGTATAAAAGAATAAAACGGTAAAAATTGAACTCATGATAAGTTGATTTAATTTGAAGTATAAAAGAATAGAACGGTAAAAATTGAACTCATGATCATTTAATTATTAAAATTATAATATTATGTTAAAAAGATATTTTCATTTTAAATTTTAAGTTTTTTGAATGAAAAAACAATAATATTTCTTATACATCCAAATCCAATCAAATTAATTAAAAATGTACATGTAAATATGTTCTTAAAGGATGGAAAAAGTTATTATGAAGTTTGGAAATCCTTAGGTGGTTCAAAGGGAGCAAATGTGTGTTTGTGTATTTGAGGTGGTCGGGATTTAATTAGTTATGTCTTCTTCTAATAATTAAATTTCTTATGGATTTCTCTTGAAATGTGTACACATTAAACAATGAAAACTTTATAAATGTATTATTGTTTTTGTGCAGAAAAAAAATCTTTAATAGAACTAGTATTTTACTAATCCTCGTGCCATCAGAACTAAAACATATTGTCTACAAGTATATATGTATTTAGGCCTAGGTTTTTCTAAGCATAATCATGCCCATTCTTGTGTGCTAAAAAGACAGCAAGCATGAGAAATTCATAGTGTGCTGTGAGGACTGGCTTGGCCTAAATATATTTTGAATTAGGGTTTGAGATTTTTTTCAAAAGTCTTATTGGTTTTGATTATAATAAGAAATCTCTCTTTGCTTGTGGATACAGGCACATTCGTACTGTATGAAATTATCGTATTGTGTGATTGTTTCTTTTCTATTTACTGCGATATTCTTTGTATATAATAAGAATTATAGATGGTGATGCATGCATGCATGCCTGGTGAATCTGATCTTGATTTTGATGGATGAAATCTTCCAAAACCTCACTACCTCAGCTAAGACAGACAATAACTCAGACCCATTGGCTTGGTCCCCTGTCCCTCCTGCGGTCCCAAATCCATCAACATTATCTTATATGTTACCTGAATCGGTTAAATTAGTCCCCCCTAATTTGATTCTAAATACATCAATTTAGTTTGGTTATGTTTATAGGTTGAGTTGCTTTCACCCCATTACTATTTAGTGCATAACTTGCAGGGAGCTAAATTGATTCCTTTGAATTAAATCCCATAATCAACTTGCAGGGAGCTAAATTGATTCCTTTGTCTAATTAAATCCCATAATTAATTTAGGTAATTAAGGAAATAGAGATTTTTGTCTTTCGTTTTTCTTATTTTCTGTTGTTTAGTCATTAATTAAATGGCTAATAACTAACTCCTTTTCAATAAATCAAACGATGATTATAATAATAATAATCCCAATGATTAGGGTACTTTTCAATAAATCAAACGATGATTATAAAAATAATAATAATCCCAATGTTTAGGGTATTCATTTGCATGATGACTATTTTTTATTTCCCCCCTTGTAACTGACAGGAGATTTCATTGAAATAGTACCACGTATAGTGAAGGAGGAGAGTTCTTTATTAAGACGAGCCCTCTAGTGGAAATGGAATAAGCAGAATGGAAGGATAAGATTAAAAAAACTCGACCAAATCCTCAAGTAGAACCTGACCTAGACAGATGATGTATTGCTGTGCTCTGATACGTAATTTACTATTCATTACGATACTATAATTACTATATTTTTCTTTGGCTTTTGGGTAGGTTAGTTTTTTAAATAATATAAATATTTTTTGAGGATTGGGAAGGGTTATGTTTTTCAATACATAATATAATTACTAATATAGCCCTTAAATAAAATAATCTAATCCCCTCAACATAATAATAGCGTATTTGTATTTTTCATATTTAAAAAACAATAAAATTATTATATTATCCTTATCATTTAAATTTCTTAATCATGACTTTGGAGACTTGATTGTAATTTCATTATAATTTGTATATCATTTTTATTTAGTTTTAAAAATATTTTTTGATTTTGTATAAATAAGAAAAAAAATAAAAAAGTTGTTAATGCATTGCACGTATTAGCTTGTAAAAATATTTTTTGATTTTGTATAAATAAAAAAAAAAACAAAAAAAATTGTTGATGCATTGCACGTATCAGCTACTCTATTATCTTTTTGCAATATATATAATTGATTCCGGTAGTTATAATTATAATTTTACCATATCATTTAATTTGTCTTGACATCTCTTTTATTTTTATAGCTTGCTTTTTAATTTTATTTTTTTTTACGGGGACATGATCTTTTCTTTAATGAAATTAATATACATAAATAATGCACTCTTGCTCTAAGCAATAATCTCATTTATAACAGTATAAAATTGTGCTTATTCGAGGAAGAATCCCCTTTGACATATCCACAATCGATTGTTGTTTGATGATTGATCAAATGGTTTCTAAAGTTCGAGGCCTATATGGATCTAATTACTGATAATGGGTTCATGATTAGCAAGGAGTTAAGGCACATTTATGTTAGGTACGAATATTCGAAGTTTGTACGAAAGGCTACTTGATTGTGATTGATACCCCCAGTGAACTTAAATTTGGATAATAAACGGACGTGATTGATGCATGACTCTGGATGCTCAAAGATATGGCATGAAGTGATCAAGTGCAATTATATTTGATTTGTACGTAATTGTTACAAAATTTGTGACTAATTCAGCAAGAATAATGTGATTGTTCTTAAATATTATATGCTTGATTCATGAGATTTTCTTTTCTTCCTTTTTGTTTACACTGGTATATTCGTTCGGGCTCCATTACATGTCAGATTAATTTTTTTAAAATACAAAAAAAATATTAAGAATTGACTTGCAAGTTAAAATTACACCTTAGCAATTTAAATTTTTTATTTTTATTTTGAACAAAAAATATTTTTTATATTAATTTTTAATTTTTTTATTACTATATTTTTAATAATTTTTTATTATTTTTTTCAATTTTGTTTCTTATAATTTGATTCAATTTTATTTTTATATCAATTTTGATTCTCGTGTTTTTTATTGTTATTTGTTTTTCTCTTATTATTTTTTTTAATTAAAATTTTTTTATCTATTAAATTTTATCCTTATTTTTTTTGTTGTTATTTATTCTATTTGAAATAATTTATGAAATTTATATATTTTTTAATTTTATTATTTTTCAATGTTTTTATCTTCTAGATTTGGTCTCCATTCTTTTAATTATTATTGTTAGAAATAGTTTATAAAATTGAATTTTTAAAATTTCATCGTCCTTTAACTTTTTTTATTTGTTGGATTTGTTTCATATTCTTTTAATAAAATATTAAAATTTTATTTTTCAGTTCATTTTTATGATATAACCAAGTACTAGAAAATATTTTTAAACTCATTTTTCATTGCATTACCAAAAAAACACTCACTTTTCCACAATTCACTTTGCATGGAAATCACTCTCCAAAATAAAATTATTTTTTAGTAGACAAACATGATCTAATTGTATATTTAGTAATGCAGTGCAAAATATTTTTGAAAAGGTCTTTTTTAATAAAAAACATTAAAATAATATTTTTTTATATGTATCAAATCCATCCAAAAACACTTAAAAATCATTAGTTTGATGATTTTTAAGTAAAAAATAGATTTAATTGTAAAAACAAACACACCCTAAATCTAACAGTTATGATTAAAAGTTTTCGTGTTAGTAGTTTTGTAATACATGCATGCATGTTTTTGACAAACTCAATTGACAATGCCAAGCCATTAATTTTTATTAATTTTCAAAATTAATGTGGCATCTGTACCATCAAGCAATCCTTTTATAAATAATAGTGGCAATAATAGTGGTTCTAGCCCAGCGGTGGGAGGGGCTTGTCCCCTTCCTCTGCACCTGGGTTCGAGTCTTATCGCGCACGTATGTCACCCCTGCAGTGCCTTACCTGCTTATTGGGCTTGCAGGATGTTCAGTGGGCCATAGGGATTAGTCGTGGTGTGTGTAAGCTGACCCGGACATCCCACATAAATAAAAAAAATAGTGACAATAAAAAAAATCTAACTTCTAAAATCAAAGAGTGAAAAAGAAAATAAATCGACTAAAATATTACAATTGATATCCAAGAAACCATGAGAAAATAATAATAATAATAATGAGATTATATATTTATAACTCTTTTGATTGGATTATACGCATACTTTTCTTGATAATGAGATTATATACCTAATTTAATATCATTGTAGATAACGTTAATTGCCTTCATAATTTTTTCTTGACCTTTACCATCAATATCTTGAATACATAAATAAAAAATAACATGAGAAAATATATACTGTGGTGATCGTAGTTTAATACCAATCGTAGGGTGATTATTTTGCCACGTCCTCAGTTTATAGTAATGCCAAATTCCATACAAAGTGTTAAAGTCGTTAATTATCAATACTCTAGGGAGATAAATGCAATACATATAAATCCAGGGATCATTGCATAGCGAAATTTCAAATTAAATATGGTATAATTATTCACTCGTATCAAAACCATCCAAAGATCATTCCATACAGGAACTCCACTTAACACGTGTACAGTGATCAATCACCAGGCAAGCACACTCCTTTAAAGCAAAAATAATAATATAGTTATTTAATATTTTAAAAAATAAGGAAAACAATTATAACTGGCTAAGCCATCTTTATTGTCAAATAAGCCACCAGTAGGGAATTTTTTGTTGTGATTTTAGTGATCTTGAGTTGTTGAAGAAACAAATGTTTTTTTAGTAATATACTATTCATAGATCTTGTTTTTATTATATTTATATTCTATTTATTATTTATAAAATGAAAATTTTAGATATATATATATATAGTTTCAAGTATTTATTTTGATTTTCATTACCCAAATATTATTATTTATTATTTTATATAGACATTGTATAAAATTAAAAATTATAAATATTCTCGCATGTGTGTCCATACATACATAGATATACATATATATATACATATACATATACATATATATATACATATACATATATATACATATACATATATATATGTAGTGGCGGAGACGGGGGGTTGGTAGGAGCCCCAATCCCTGTAAGGAAAATTTTCTCCAGCCTTTTCCTTGAAACAAAGTCTCAGAAAAAAAATCCCTCCTGTAACGTTATTTAATTTAGCTCCCCTTGATTTTTTTTTTCTTGCTTCACCTCTATATATATTAAATTAAGTTTTGGATCAGGTTTAGTAATGTAGTATTTATTGAATTTGAGATAAGTTATTATCCCTTTTAATGTCATGATCAATTGGGTTAATTTTAAAAAAATTTAACTGAGCTCTTTATCTAACTCGATTTAAATCGATCAATTTTATAAATTTAAATACAACATTAATAATCGGTAAAAATTATAAACTATTTTTATTTAATTATATTATAAAAATAATTGCTCATAAAATTGAATACCAACTTAAAAATAGATATTTATTTGAGACAATTATCCTCGTAGAAAGCAAACAAAAATCAATCATGCAATTTATTTCTCAATCAACTCAATATTGAAGGATAAAATAAAATAAAATTAAAAGACCAAAACAAAAAAAAACATATTATATTATTGGGCAAACTTGTGAATCGGGTAACCCAAGCTAGCATGTCAAATTTGTGAACCGAGTTATGGACACCATTGGAATTATAATTTTTTTTTTCAAAATTATTGTTTTATTTAACTATATGATAATGAAAATAAACAATTGTGAAATTAAATATCAACTCAGTATCAAGATGTTTTTTTGAGACCATAATAACCTCAATTAAAAGATAAAACGAGACCAATTATAAACTAAATTGAAGCAGTATAATACTACCCAATACTGTTGTTACTATTTACATAAACACAAAATATTGTGAATTGAAGCAATGTAATGATAGCTCAATCCTTAACATAAAGAGTTGCAAAGATAGTAAGCGAGGGATAAAGTTGTCTTTTTATTGGGGTTTATTTAATATTGAAGAGATGGTTGAGGAGAAAATGATCAGCATAAATTTAATGGGGGTGCAGGGCACGGGGAGCAAGCACCTGGTGCTGGTATTGCCCACACATGAATAGCCAACGCTTCAGCTACCTGGTTGGCTATGACAACCTAAACGCCATGTGGCACTTGGACAAACCCGAGCACCACATGGCTCATAAGTAGCACTGTCTTGCTCAAACCAGACTTGAGGGCCACCTAGCACTTGGATCTTAGAAAAAAACTTAATTGTTTTTGGTTGACTCGAAATTCGGCCTAAAGGCGTCTACGACCATTCCTAAATGGGGCTGGATGCGTTCATGCCCAACCCCAAAGTGGCGCGAGAATTTATTTTTTTAATATTGAGCTGATTAAAAATTTAGCTTTAGTCTTTTCCACATGTTTTTTTCCCAAAATTGTTTTTTTAGAATAATTTTATTTATTTTATTTTTTAATATTAGCTAGTTAAAAATTTAGTTTTATAGTTTTTTCTTTAAAACACTGTTGATTACTACAGTGTTTTCCATATGATTTTTTTCTCTTATCTTTGTTTTTTTTTTTTTTCAGGATTGTCTTTATCAATTTTAGTTTTTTTCATATTGAATTGGTTAATAATTTAGCTTTATAGTTTTTTAAAAAAAAATTAAATTACTACAGTATTTTTCCATATAATTTTTTCTTGTTATGATGTTTCTTTACATATTTTTTATAGATTTTTTAAATTATTTTTGTTGAATTTTTTTTTTATATTGAGCTGGTTGGAAATTTAGGTTTGTAGTTTTTTTTTAAATACTATATGATTTTTTGGTTATAATTTTTATAAAAAAATTATAATTTTTTTTATAAACCTATAATAATATACAAGCATGCCATATATCCGCAGCGACATGCAGCCATGGCAACTAATACAATTCTATTTCATGCGAGTACTATGACAGATTTAGTCTTTTTTTTTTTTTGAAATTTTTACAAGATAATAATTATAGGTAATTTTTAAAATAAAATAAAAAAAATCACCCATGAATGATAAATCATGATCAATCATGTTTTAATGCTTAGATTCATCAAATAATATATTAATTGTTTTTAATGTGTATTTTGTATTGCGGTGCATTATACTTTTTATAATTTTTTTATATATTTTTATTTTTAATACTAGCATATCAAAACTATTAAAAAATATTAAAAAAATATAAATTTTATATTTTTTCAAGTGAAACAGATCAAAAAATAAAAGTTATTACACTCATAAATACTCATAGAATTAGAAAATCTGAATTTTCATACTCAGAAAATTGCATTTTCTATCCTGGGTAGAGCATATGCATTTTGTATCACTACATTTGTGTGGTCAGGTTATTCCACTTCAAATAAGCCCATGTACCTTGACAGCAGATCCAGGGAGTCAAAAAAGAAAAAGAAAAAAACTACTGGTTGCATATTTTTTTTTTTATTATTATGTTTAATGATTTTGAAATAGGACCAAATCAAGAACATGGAAGTGCAACCATTTTTTTTTATTATTATTATATATAGCCTCGCAAGTACTAAATCTTGAATCTTTAATTGACATGTCGGCGAAGTTGAAACCATCGATTAGTTAAGAACATGGTTGTTAAACTTAGCGCGACATGACGGGTCGATTCAAAAATTTAGGATCCAAAACCTAAACGGGGATGGGCTTTCAAATAAAAGCAGTTGACCCGCAAGTTAAAATTACAACTTAACAATTTAATTTTTTTTCTTTTATTTTAGATAAAAAAATATTTTCTAGATATTGTTAAAAATTTAAAAATATTTTTTTATTTCAGATAAAAAATATTTTATTTATTGTCAAATATACTACTAGTAGGGAATTTTTTATTGTAATTTTAGTGATCTTGAAGAAACAAATGTCTTTTTAGTAATGTTCTATGAAGATTGAATATACTATTCATAGATCATGTTTTTATTATATTTATATTCTATTTATTATTTATAAAATAAAAAATTAAAAACTATAAATATTCTCAGCATGTTTGTTCATATATATGTCATGACTTATGTGTCCTGCCTTCACAATTTATGTGTTAGTCATGCATTATGTTAGCAATTTGACACGAACGTAACTATTTTAACATTCATTTTGCTTATATTTAGTTTCAAATCATGAGGGTAATATACCAAAAAAAAAAAAACCTAATTCAAGAACATGGCTACTCCTCAACCTAACCACATTCAACACTATCCAAATGGTGGGGAGCTAGAACATTTATTCACAAGAACCATGACTCAAGATGACATGCTAGGTTTAGTTCTTGTTGGAGATTCAAAAAACTTCTTAACAACCCTACCAAAACCAATGCTCGATGAAATTGGCATCAAAGGACTAGAAATTGAGATCTACACACCACCAAGGAATAAGATCTGGGTGGCAATTTACTATGATAGGGCAATCAAGGATTTTCGACTGGAAAAGATTGCTTGGGCTGAAGTTCTTGTGAAGAGTGACTTCAAGGTTGGTGACAAAATTGCTTGTTGGTCGCTTTACCATGCCGATCTAGGTCCAAATGGGATCTTAGCTTTACTGATTGAAAAGGTAACAAATCAGTAAATTTTTTTATTGATGAATTTAATAATATTTATCATTTTTATGGGGGGGAATGAATTAGCTTATAATTATTTTTTATTTTTCCTGAAAATAGGTTTCTATTGTGAAAATAGGTTCCTATTGACATTGACAATGAGGGTTGGGTGTCCGGGCCAGCTTGCGCGCACAATGAGGATGGTGTGTAGCGAGGCAGGGCTGAAAATGCTGGGGATGGCAAGGAGCGAAGAGCTGGAGCCTCGTGCTTTGGTGTCCTTTCTATTCTTTTTCGAGAATAAGTGTTGAAGGCAAATAAATTTATGGAGGAGCTTATTAGTTGAATAAAAAGTTTCTATTTGGTATTTTGTTTGTTTCTATTTTTAAAATTGTTTTTTAATCTGAAAAAATATTAAATTGATATTTTTAAAAATATTTTTTAATTTATGGAGGAGTTTATTAGTTCAATAATAAGTTTCTATTTGGTATTTTGTTTGTTCATGTTTTTTAAATTATTTTTTATCTGAAAAATATTAAATTGATATTTTTTTAATAATTTTGATATATTAATATTAAAAATATTTTTTTAAAAAATATCATTTTAATATATTTTTAATTAAAAAATACTTTTTAAAAATATCACCATACATGTATTAATAAGATGACTTCCAAGATTCTTGCACTAGTATTGATTTTTTATGGTATTTTTTCCTCTCTGAACTAAATCAAATTTCCTTTACATTTCATATAAGGATTGCATAGAAAGCATTTTTTTTTATTTGCCTCTTAATCTTCCCTATTCAATTTAGCTTAAATTTCTCAACAAATAAATAGGTGTTCGTCATACAATTTTATAAAATAAACTCATTATCATCCACATGCTTTGGCATTGAATAACCAATGTTATTCAATCTTTTATGATTTAATAAGTTTTCTTGTTAAATTATTGATTCAAAACTCAATTAAGAACGAGTTTAAAATTAATTTAATTAAAACTTGATTGATTTGGTTGTGTCACTTCATAACTTGATTAAAATTATTTTTTTAAATAAAACTTATTTTATTTTTTTAAATTTTAAAATAATTTTATTTTAAATTGACTTGATTTAACCCACTCAACTTATAACTCAAATTTTAAATAAAACTAATTTTAATAAATTTATGCATAGCTTAATAAAGAATTTGATCTTAATCAAGTTTTACATTGAAAGTTAACTCAATTAAAACTTACTCGACTATACAAGCCAACTTATCAAAATTTAATTTAATTTTTTAAAATAATATTATTTTAATTTTTTTTAAAAATATTAAAACAATATAATTTTAAATTATCAAATCCATACTCCTACCCACGGCGTGTCATGGAATGTGCCGGTTTAAAAACTTCGTGAGAAGATTCAAATGAGGGACCATCTCTCAATAGAAAACTTCGAGGCCCATATTTCTAAAACTTTACGGTAACCAAATACAAATACCCATAAATTCAGGGGCCATTCCCAAGCAAACAACAAAAAATTTCAAATTGAATCTGCTATAATTATCCCTTCAAACCCCAAACAATAACCACAAGATCATACCATACAATACCCCACTCACCAACGTGTACGGTGATTAACAACAAAAAAACACTGTATAAAACAAGAAAAACAAAACAAAACAAAAAAAATATATACAGAAAAAATCTGATTGGCCAGCGGACCTTTATATTCAAGTTTCGCGGCAACATCTCTCTTTCTCTCTCTAAAAGAGCCTCTCTTTCCGTAACTTTGAAAATTCTCTTTTATTTCTCTCTCTAAAAAAACCCTTCTCTGGAACACATAAACTTAAAGCTTGCATTTTTCTCTCTTCACAGACCTTTGTTTCACTGTATGATTTACACCCAGATACCAATTACTCTGAATCTGTAAGTGTACAGTCTCGGATCTGTGAATTAGGGTTTTTAGAGGAGTAATTTTGAGATTTTTGTTGGGGCTTTACTAGGAATTTTGTTTTGGTTTCGAAATTTGATTTTTGTTTTTTTATTCGTTTTCGTTGTTTTTTGAGGGGATCTTGGAGATGGGTTTTGAATTGTAGCTTGAAGTTTAGTCAAATTTGAAATTTTGGGTTTTGGTGATGTTTTGAATTTGATTTCTTTTTTCAATTTTGGGGGGTTTACTTTTGAATTATTTTAGTTGTTTCTTAAATTCATTTAAAAAAAATTCTGAA
Source organism: Populus euphratica (assembly GCF_000495115.2). Lineage (NCBI taxonomy): Eukaryota > Viridiplantae > Streptophyta > Magnoliopsida > Malpighiales > Salicaceae > Populus > Populus euphratica. The sequence continues at coordinate 359,282 of NW_011499913.1, forward strand.
AATTTGAAATTTGGGGTTCTGTTTTTTGATTGAAAACTGTGATATATGTTAATGGCACTGGGTGGTTATTTCCTTTCGATTCTCTTTTGAAGTGTTTCCTCAATAGCCTTGCGTATTTTGTTGTGATTCCTCTGTTTCTATTTGCTAATGTATTTTGCTTCTTTTTATACTTTGATAAAATGACGTGATTTTGGTAATGTTGTAAAAGTTGAATTCTTGTGGTATTTTGAATGAGGTTTTAAATATAATCCGAGTGGGAAAATATTCTCCACAATTAGTGCATCTTAGTAAACTCTAACTCGAGTCTAAGTATCCGAAAAAAAAAAGGAAAAAAGTTTAATATTTGGACTGTATTATGTTTCAAATTCTGGGGTGGAAGATCTTCTTGCTTTTCCAAGAGTTTTACATTTTTATTATTAATGTAATGTATTTTGAGAATGTTGATGGTTATTGATGTCTATGTTAAAGCTTTAAGCAAATTGGTGCTGCTAATTTGTTCATTGATTGTTTCAGATAGATAGGTCCTCCATGGCCCCAGCAAGGAAAAAAAGTGTGAATAAGCGGTTTCTGAATGAGGTATCACCTGAAAAAGAAGTCAAGAGTTCAGGCAAAAGTAAACAGCAGGCGAATGGGGTGAGAATTGGCTTTGTATTTGTTTGTGTACTTACACCAGTTTTTTAATGGTTTGATTCATTCCTTATGATCCAGCTGTTAGCTGAGTTAAATTGCTTGCGGAGTTATGTTAAGATTTGATTTATTTTTATTCATAGCCTTGTGGTTCATTGATCTTGATATAGATATGATAGCAAAATTGAGACTTAGTATATTTCTCTTAACCAAATGGCAAAGAGTTTCCAAGGAACTTTCTTTGTTCAGAAAATTTGTAATGTATAATGATATTTTAATGCATTGACTATGTTGCTTTCTCCCAGAAGAAGAAATTGTCTGATAAGTTAGGACCTCAATGGAAGAAGGCAGAACTTGAACGATTTTACAAAGCATATCGGGACAATGGAACGAACTGGAAGAAAGTATGCCTTATGTGTTATCGTGACTCCTTTTCATCATTATACTTTCTTTGGTTCTATTCAGCATGATAATTTTCCATGAACTTTAATTTGTGCAAATTAAGTCCATCATACACTTTAAGTATCATCTTAATTTTTTATTGTTGTTGGTGATCAGGTAGCTGCTGAAGTGCGCAACAGATCTGTGGAAATGGTGGAGGCCCTTTACAATATGAATCGGGTACCTGGTGTTCAGCTAGTTTAACACGTCCTTCTTGTTGTTTCCGTCTTTACAGTTTTGTCATGCCGTGAGAATTTTTTTTATGTGGTTTTGTTATTGGAATCGGGATCTTCTTAATCTTTGGTGCCGAATGTCCTTAATTGAACACGATTCGTATCTAATTTGTTATGCTATTGAACATTTTTACTGGAAGAATTACATTTGGGTGGGCTTCCTTAGAATATGGTTAAGAACCTTAGCTCGTGGAATTTTGATGTGTCTGAAGTAGGACATAAACTCAGCTGTTTCTATAATTTTGGATTTGTAGTCTAAAGCTGTTGAATAGTTTGTGAACTTTTGAATGTTATATAAGTTGTTTCTTATTCGCATGTCATTCAATGAGGTAACAAAACCCAAAATTTCAAGACAAAAGGTGGATGTCATTGTAAAATTTTGGGCATTGCCTTAGCAGTGCAAGAAGAGTGATTCCAGACAACTTGACACTACTATTTGGCCCCTGGTTGGGCCTATGTTATGGGATTGCAGCGGTAATATAAAAGCTTAATAAAAATGATGGTATATTTTTTTAAAAGTTTCTTCAACTTGCAAAAGGAAAATATCGTCAGAATAAGTAATGTGTATCTTGTGTTAAATCTTGGTTATTATATGGTAGATGAAGCCTTAGTTAGTCTTGGTGTCCTTCATTAACATTGTCGCTCTTCCATGTTCTATATGTTTTCAGGCATACTTGTCTCTTCCAGAGGGAACAGCTTCTGTAGTTGGGCTTATAGCTATGATGATTGATCACTATAGTGTTCTGGTATGATTGCATTTGACATCTGGACATCTGGAAGTTCAACTTAATTTCTGATTGTCTTCATTGTTCTTTTTTTTTTTTTTTTTGTTCTTGTTTCCTTTTTTTTTTCCCTCTGGGAAGGGGAGTTCAGGGAAGTGCAAATTGAAAATTTAATTATTCAGATGCTTTTAGATTTATGGTAGCCATGGTGCTTATAGCAGATATGTTGGAGAATACTTTACAGCAATTGACTGAAAATGAGACAGATAATTTGATGCATTATGGGTGTTCAAAGTAAGAAGGGGCCATAAATTTTGTTTTTTTATCATTATTAAGTTGCATAATCTGATAATTAGATGGTTACAGAAAAACATTTTATAAGATGCATTTTGATTTACCTAGTAGAATTGCTGTAAATCCTGATTTTGTCTTATTGCCTGCTGATAAATCAAAAGCTGATTGCTTGTATCCGGATTTTGAACTTGCAGGAAGCAAGTGATAGTGAACGAGAAAGCAATGAGTTGCCTGTAGTACTCAGGAAGCCTCAGAAACACAAGCGGCCAAAAGTGCTGCTTGGTGCATCAAAAGAAGATCCCCAACATTCTCGCATGGTTGGATCAACTGATGGATGCTTATCATTATTAAAAAGAGGATGTGGTAATCTACTTTGCTTATGGAAAATACAGCTCTGGTTTGTTTCCAGTTTTTCCTTTCTCCACTCTGTTATGATTTGAGGAGTACTCGTACTTGTTTTCCTTAATTAGGTCTCCAACTTGCATGCATCAGATGGCTCATGAATTCCAGCTGTCGCTGTTAGTGTCTATATTTTTGTTGTCCAAACATTCCTTGTCCTTCACTATTTTATTTTCTAAAAACTTTCAATGAATTTAATCCGATCACTCTTTTACACATATTCTTTTATACTTTTTACTGCATAAATTGTAACCTTTTATGGGGTTATGCTAATGACATCTAAGTGGTTTAGTAAGATACTAAGGTGGAGAGGAAATTTCCACCTCCTGTCTTTGTTTATTAATGTAAATGGATAGAAAGCCACCATTGTGAAATATCAGTATGGTCCAAACTTTGTAGCAATACAAACGGGATGGTTCTTTCCCTTGTTTTTAGATTTTTTAGCTGCAGAATGAAATATCAAATATTGGAGACAATGTTATCTAAGACAGGATAAAAAAGAAGCACACAGTAGGAGTCTTACTTTGATCCAATTAAGTCAAAAGAGATGAAAGTGAAATCTACTTCCTCAGTTGGAATAGGGCTGAACAGAAAACTTTAATCAGATGCTGTTACAGGTATAGAATTCCCCCCAGTGGTCATCTACATGGAGCGATATCCATATCCTGTTTTTGAAAATGATGCAAATCCAATGGTTTTGATGTCCAAATACAATTGTATAGGGATTGGATAGAATAGGCAACTAATCTGACTCTTATAATTTTCAGTGAACTGGAATTACAACAACAAAAGATTTAATTTGTCTGACATGGAATTTCTTTTCCTGAGATTTTTCCATCAAGGTTTAGTATTGAATTTGATTTGATATTGTGATTATGCAACTCAATTTTTTTATTTTTTATTTTCTGGCATCGTTCCTTTCCTTTATACTTCTAAATTTTCTCATAAATATTTGAACTCAACAGAGTAGTTAATGTGTGATATAGATGTTTCTAACAACAGCGATGACCTTTTGAAGTATTATTTTTGTTTCTGATGAATTCAAATTCATATTTAGGCCGTCCACTTCATGCAGTTGGGAAAAGGACACCTCGCTTCCCTGTTTCATATCTGCGTAAGAAAGATGATGGAGAAAATTATGTTTCACCAAAGAAGAAGCGCAGAAAGTTAGAGATCAATGCTGATGATAATGACAATGAGCATGCTGCTGTACTGGCATTAACTGAGGCATTGCAGAGAGTAGACTCTCCCCAGATGTCTCAAACACCATGTGGAAGAACAGAAAATATGAAATCATCACCTGTTCAAAGCTGGGATAGGATGGTATTTTACTGGAGGCCAGTTTTCCATGGCTATTTTTACTTTGTTTATGCAATATCATAACTTTCTGTCTCCTTAATTGAATTCTTCAGTCTGAATCATCGCCAGCAAATCTTTGTGATGCTTCCATAAATGAAAATTGGTCTGAAAGTGGCATAGGACGTGGGGGGCCTGATCTTGCTTGTGTGAGGGATGCAAGCTCCTTGGCGGAAATGGAAGGTATAGGTACTGTAGAAGTTCATCGAAAAGGCAAGAAGTTCTATGGAAATAAAATAAGAGTTGAGAAGATTGGGAACAGTCAGTCTGATGATGGTGGAGAAGCGTGCAGTGGCACTGAAAAAGAGCAAAAGGCTAGCACTTTGAAGGGAAAAGTTGAAATTGAGATGTCAAATGCAAAAATTGATGAGACCTTTCACCGGAGCCAAAGGAAGAGAAGCAAGAAACCTTTTTCAGACGGTAATTCTGTTCTTTCACACTTGATCTTGAGTGTTATGGATTGGCAATCATCTTTCCTTTTCATGGGCGAGAGTTATATAGTCACTTTATTGCATGTTTCATCTGAGATCATCATTCGTTAAATCAAAAGACTTTTTTAGGATTGCAGTTTCATTTTCTTCTGAAGTTGTGAATTATGAAGTCTTTTGCCCTTGCATTGGAGTGAAATTTGTGCTACATCTCCTAATAATTGTAAATCTTGTTATGGCCCCTGTATTTTTTTTCTCTGTTGACATTTGTGCATTTGAAGTTATCTGGTTAGGTGTTTTGTTAGGGATTTAGGATTCAATACAGCAAGTCTGCCCGCGATAATGGGAAGATATGGCTCTTGAATTCAATTCTCAGATTACAAACTAATATACAACGAGGATGATGCTTATAGTGGAGACTATGGAGTTTCTGTCTTAAAAAGAAATTTTTGGGAAACTCAGGAAACTTGTTTCCTTTAATATGGCTCTATTTATAGTTAATGCTTGGACCATGTCCTGATTATTTGGAGTCTATTGGAGGACTATCATTCAGGAGGATTATTTGGAGAACTGTAATGAGTGTGGGCTTGTTTTTATAACTTCATATGCTTTGGATTTTGTCTTTGAAGAAGCAACTTTTTGAAAGGTGAGATCGACCTGATTATGAACTCTTTTATATCATTGATAGTGTGGATAACCTTTTTTAGGTATTGGAGAGGGTTCCTGGTTAAATGAACTTGTCTCTTATCACTAGATTGGTGCCATCTAAACTGTTGTTTTATGATGCAATATTTTCCCTCCCCTGCTCTTCACATCCCAGCATTTGGTTTGGTTGAATGATCAAGCCATTCAAGAAAATTTTACCAGTTAGCATAGCTGGTAAATCTCTCGGAAGAGTTACCAGAGACCTGGAACTGACTTCAACTTTCACCATGCATGGGGTGGTGAAGTAGTGATAATCATTGTGTAACCTGTTGTTGGGACAAAACTAGAGGGAAATACACGTGACAGTTTTTAACCTTTGAATTGATTTGCTTCTCCTAGCTGTACTCCTGTTAAGTTTGTAGAATGTTCATGATGTGTCAATGCTAACGAACTTATCCAACCATTTGTACTCCCACAGCTGATGTATTACATTTTCCTTATCTATTTGCAGATGAACCTGCTGACTTGATGGGTCTTCAAACGTTGGCTCTTGTTTCTGCAATGGAATTTGGTAAATGTTAAATGCATCTCTGGTTCTGTACATACTTGTGTGAAATGACAAAATATATTGAAGTACAATGAGTAATTAATTTAGTAACATTGCATCACTTGTCAAACAACATCCCATTTGCATCCTGAAGTATTGTACAATATTGCTTTGTTAGAGATGATAATTTCAAGAAAACTTTACTGCTGAAATTATTCCTAGAAATATTTATACTGAAATCCTAATGTAGAATATTAATCAATTTTGTATTCTTCAGTTTCAGATGAAACAATCAATTTTACATTCTTCAATTTCAGCTGAAACAACAGATCACTACTTGTCTTATTTCCCTTGTTTCTTTAATCTTTGGACGAATGTTTCTCTCTCTCTCTCTCTCTCTCTCTCTCACTCACACACACACACAAGCATGCAGGTGCTTGTGCACACACATACACACATGATGTTATGAGTAAAAGGGACAAGGAGGATGTGTAAGGGATATGTTATCAAGTGGACTGCGATATCTACTTCATGTATTTGATGTTTTGACATTGCATATTGGGTAAATATTAAATGTTCTCCTGCATTCCATTTTGCATTTTGTTTCTGCATTGATTTTTTCTATGAAGTTTTTGCTTCTCTAAATGATTGTAAGCAGATATTGGCAAACTGGTTATTTTCTTTTATTAATATAAAAGGATTACGATCTATTTTGACATACTTTATGCTTTGGTCTGCGCTGCATATAGGTCTTACTTTGTTGCAGCTGAGGTGCTATTCCTTTTCATATGTGCTTAAAATATAAATCCTTCTTTTTTCTCTTTTAATGTTTGTTTTAGAATCATCTTCCCTGTTGGATGACGATAGAACCACACAAACTGGGGACGACAAGAGTAGCATACCTGAATCTGCATCTACTAGTCACCATAGAGATAAAACTAAATTCTCAAGGCAGAAAAAAAAGGCAACAAGTGAAGTTGAGGGTGCAACCTCAGGAAAATCTAAGCTCGGAAGATATCCCCAAAGTTCTGCTAAATCAGTCTCTGAAGCAAATAAACGGCCTCAGTCCATCAGCAATGATATGCTGAAAAGAAAACGCGAGGCTTTGGTAGCAAAGGTATACCCATTTGTTCATGTAACTCTTTCATTCATTCAATTCATTAATACCTGTTAGCATGCTTTGATTTATTGGTTGAATTTCCCTTGCAATTTTGATACACAACTGTTATTGATTGCTTTGGTTTAGGTGTATCCATCAGGTCCCACCTAATGAAAGTTTATTTTTTTCCCTGTAGTAAACCCGTTTGTTCATGTAACTCTTTCATTCATTCAATTCATTAATACCTGTTAGCATGCTTTGATTTATTGGTTGAATTTCCCTTGCAATTTTGATACACAACTGTTATTGATTGCTTTGGTTTAGGTGTATCCATCAGGTCCCACCTAATGAAAGTTTATTTTTTTCCCTCTACATAAATGGACATGTGAATGCTTGAAGGCATAAATATGTTTGGAATTTGTTAGATACTAGTGTCGCTGGTTATTCCTTGCTCTTTCCTTTTCTCTTTGGTCATAATTGGTGTTTGACTCCATTCCATACGAACCCTGGCACAGGTTCTGGATGAAGAAGAGAATACATCTGTGGTTAAAGGAAAACACAGTGCTCAAATTTCTTCTCCTTCAAAACAATTGAAATCATCAAAATTGCCAGATGGTTCTTTCAGCGGTGATCAGAAAACTATAGCAAATGATCTAGCAACGTCAACTGAACAAGTTCCTGTTGCAAGCCAAGTTATCTTACCAACCAGAAAAACAAGTAGACGCAAGATGGATCTAAGGAGAGCGATGATTCCAAAGGTGAACGTTCTGAAGAATCAAATTAGTAAATATTCCATCTCCCTGCAAGATGGAGCAACCCATCTAAAGGTGAAGTCCTCCATGTGTAATTCTATTTATCATAGTTTACCGATTATTAGAGTCTCATTTACAGATGTTCTTATGGGTTTCTGGAATTACAGGACAAGCTTTCTTGTATATTATCATCTCCTATGGTTCGCAGATGGTGTACATTTGAATGGTTTTACAGTGCAGTTGACTACCCTTGGTTTGCTAAAAGGGAGTTTGTGGAGTATTTAAATCATGTTGGACTTGGGCACATTCCAAGGCTGACTCGAGTAGAATGGGGTGTCATAAGAAGGTGTGTTTTGTTTTTCAATCTCTGTCAAGCATATTATAGTGACATTCATGGATCGTAAACTAATGTAACTTTATGCAGTTCTCTTGGTAAACCTCGGAGGTTTTCTGAGCGTTTTTTACAAGAAGAAAGAGAGAAACTCCAGCAATATAGAGAATCTGTGAGAAAACATTATATGGAGCTTCGTACTGGTTTAAGGGAAGGACTTCCAACAGATTTAGCAAGACCTTTATCAGTTGGACAGCGAGTAATTGCTATTCATCCCAAAACAAGAGAACTTCATGATGGAAGTGTGCTCACCGTGGATCATGACCGGTGCAGGGTTCAGTTTGACCGTGCTGAGTTAGGAGTTGAATTTGTCAAGGTAATTGCATTCTTGAATTTACGTGTGTTATATTTCTTACTTTCATGTGTTGTTTACAGTTTTTCAGATTTTGGTATTTGTGTTTTGCTTTTTTCAGTGGCATAAATAGTTTGCATTTGAAAAGATCTTTTGGAAGTTGGAACAATGTGAAAGACTTGACTATTCTATTAAGTTTTGGTAGAATTTACTTATGCTGTGCTGATTCAGAAATTGGCTTCAATGTTATGCTCATAGTTCATTGGTTTGTAAAATAACGAGCAGCAATCAATTTGGTTGCCCTAAATGAATTATGCCCCAGAAACCTTACGACATCCTAGTTTATCAAGTGAAAAATGATCAATTTTCATAGTAGTTTGCTGTAATGCCAAGAGTCTTATTGACTACAAAGATGAGTGGTTGTAGCCCGTAACATGGGTCATACTGGTTCTGCTGCAAGTCATTGGTTACTCAATTTCTGGTTAGTACTTATGACTTATTGGCTGGGATTATAAAGCTTTCATGGTCTTTAATCCTCCTGATGTATGAGCTTTTGTGCTTCTATAAACTATTCGTAATTGTTAGGCAGTTAAGATCTATTAAATTACTTTTATTTTTTTGGGAAGAGTAATTTAGCAATTCATGTCCTAATTGTTAATGAACTGTCTCCAAACAGTCTTGTTTAGTTAAGTAAAATTTCTTCTGAAGAATTTATCTGAATTTTGCTATTGGTTTGTTTCCAACTTGTGCCTTCTACTTTTCCTCTCATGATTCAGTCCCTAATGATTCATCCATTTTGTTCCCAAGTCATGTTGAGAAGGAAATATATTTTCTGCAGAATTTATTCTAGGAATAGACATCTCCTCCATTTATTTTTTTCCTTTAAAAACTAGCACAGTCATCTCTCCTACTTCAGAACGATGACAATAAATATTTTACTGTAGGATATAGATTGCATGCCTTCAAATCCGCTGGATAACATGCCAGAAGCTCCTAAGAGACAGAAAACCTCTGTTCTGCCCAAGGAACTGCCAGTGAATGGGAAGTCAAACATTGGAGAGTTCACTGCAATTGAAAAACTAAGGAATGCAGAGAGTCCCATGAATGCTTTGACGAAGCAGGCACAAGTAAGAATAGCTATCCATTAAACTTCAGAGTAACGGTATTTCAAAATTTGTTATTTTCAAGCAATGTGATTACTTTTATTCAGGTTGAGGCCAACCATGCCAACCTTCTTGCCAAGGCAACATCCACTGACATTGTTAATGCACAAGGAGCCTGTGGTCAACCTTCTAGGGTATCACAGATCCAACTGAAGGAATATGATATTCGAGCTCTGTCTGAGCTGAATTGTGTGCTTGATAAAAAGGTACAAGATGCAGCTATATACAACCTGTTATATTCAGTTGAACAACCTGCAATACTTGTGATGCTCAGTTATGGTACAGATGGTTGTCACTGTCTGCCATTTTACAGGGAGGATTTGCTTTTCTTTGGTCTATGATTTAATTTTGCAACACTTCTGGTTCTGGCTCAATGTTCCTTCCATTTTCAGGCTGTCCTCATTATTGTCTTTTGGGATTTGGATTGTAAATTACACACCACCAGCTAAGCTGGCTAGGCATTTCCTTTGGAAGAGCACAACATAATCATAATGTGCACTCACCATTTTGGTCTCCTGGCTTTTGCAGTGCTAGCATTTTTATCCTTAATACTTGATCCAACACCGTACTTCATCTTGATCTTGTATACAAATGGAGTTGCCTTGGATTTGCATCAAGTTTGTGACCAAAATTTCTCCTGTTTTATAATTATAGGAATTGTGGTTGGTGTTGCTTATAAACACAAATAATGATGTAATGGAAAACCCAAAAAATGGAGATAACTCTTTAAAAGATTCTGAACCTTTCAAGAAGCACTTGGGCACAGTACTTGTACAGCTAAAGGAAGCCAGTGGCCAGTCATGTGCCTTGCTTATATTTGCACTCACGCTGTATATGATTTGCATGTTCACTTTCAAATTTATGTGCTGCAATCTTGCTTCAACCTCTAATCACTTTGTATATCTGACAGGCCTCTTCTGCTTTACTCAATTTGAGGCAGCTTAATACTTATCCCGGAAACAATGTGCCTGCTTGGCTGAAACCTCCAGCCAATTCCTGTTTCTCTGGTATGCTAAGACCGCAAAGTTCTTGTGTATCTCAAGATTCAGGATCTGCTGTTCTTGAGATTGTTAGAGGGTTGAGATTAAAGGCACATGCTATGGTAGATGCTGCTGTCCAGGTATTCACTGAATTCAGTCTTCTTGCTCTCCTCGCTCTTCCATGCCTGCACACCGATCTGAAATGTGTTTGCAGAAATTCTGGATGTAATCATTTTTTAAATCTGCTATTACTGATGAAAGTGATTCTATGATCCATTAATCATGACCATCCATTTAATCTTGAAAAAAAATTCTGTGGTTCTCATACATTATATCAATATAAGATTGATGGTTCTTCCATTTCTCTGCAACACATTATATCCTCGTTGGTGATTGGTGCTGCAGACTGAGCCTGTTACGCAACCCATTAGATGGAACTCAGCAATTCCTAAGTTGGGCCTGTCGGGAACTTTTTTTTTAAAAAATATATTAAATTTTGAGCGAACTTATGTTCAAGTCCTCTTAGATACTTATCTGGAGGTTCATTGTCTTATATCTGCTGGTTGCTAGTAATATATCTAGCTTGATGTTCTCTTCATTATAGAATTAACCAGAGGCATGCATCCATTAACTAGTTATCAGTTATCACTTAGTGAAGCAATAACTATTGCAGGCAATTTCATCCATGAAAGAAGGGGAAGATGCCTTTTCAAGAATTGGAGAGGCATTAGATTCTATGAATAGAAGTCATTTGGGATCCGAATCTAGGGCACAAATGATCAGGTCCCAGGAGGAGGCCAATACCGGTTTAGGCCTTCAAAATCAGTTGATTCCCAGCACACCAGAGTCCCAGGTTAACTGCAATGTATCTGGGCCTCAATCAAATGATTCTGAAAAAATTGAGACAGCAATTCCTTCAGAGCTCATATCATCATGTGTCGCTGCTTTGCTCATGATACAGGTAACTTGGACATTTTGTACCACCATGCTCTCTCTTGGATGGAAAATATTCACACCCGTTGATTTCCTATAATATCATGCTCATCATGTTTTAATAATACGCAGACATGCACTGAACGACAGTACCCCCCATCTGATGTGGCCCAGATAATTGATTCTGCTGTTACTAGCTTGCATCCATGCTGTCCACAAAATCTGCCAATTTATAGAGAGATACAAATGTGCATGGGAAGAATAAAGACGCAAATACTGGCTCTAATACCAACGTGAAACTGCTGCGCTCTACTGTACCTTACCATCAACCCCTTGTATATATGCTGTTGGAATCTTGGTTTCAGCTTCATTTCCCAGGATCCACTAACCCCTATTCAGCCTTAATTTTTTTCAGGTTACTGCTAATAGTGATCATTAATCATGAGTTAATAATATTTCTACAAGCTAGTGTAGTTCTTCCCCCCCTCTATTTATCTATCTAATTATTCCCCCGCTTAACTAGAATGATGTCGTCTTCAATGAGGAAATTTTGTTTTTTTTTTAATCCATTTTGTTTCATTCGATCAAAGAGAATAGAAATCGTTTCTAGAAATGCTGTTTAATGCAGGGTATTTTCTTGAGAATTTGTTCTCCTTTTCATGATCCAGTGGTAGAACACATCCTACATGGTGTTTTGTGCATGGACTGCCTGCAACATAATGAACTGCACCTTCTCATAGTTATAGGGAGATCAAGTAATTTGAATGACGAGGCTTGCAGCAACGTAGTTTTCTTTGATTCAATCGGTTAACTTTCAAACAGGTTTAAAATAAAATCCAAGGCTAGGCTTTGATTCAAATTTGGCCTCACCATTAAAATTCAAGTTTTTAAAATGCGATGCTAACTTAGAGAAAACATGTCAGCTTATTATTAAATCTACTTTTAGCTTAAAAATATCACTTTAGGCTATATTAATTCCTAAAAACTAGAAAATGTATTCAACTAATTGTTAAAATCCAAGCGCATTGAAAAAAAAATGATGAATAACGCATTAATGTTTTTTTTTTAATTCTTTCTTTTTTTAAAAATATTTATAAATTCGTGAACACGTAAAAAAATATTTATAAGCACATGAATATGAACACTGAAGCACCGTAAAAATACCTCAGATCTTTTAGAACGAAAGGCCCAGATCTTGTAAATGTATAGGTAATTCCACGTTATTATTGTTGGTGTTCAAATATTAAAAGAAAGTGCAAAACCTTCACTTGTTGATCATACTTGATAACACTTTTTTTTTTTTTTTCCTCTTGCTTCTTGTGCCAGGTGATTTTTAGCTAGTCATTTGTTCACTTACAGCAGTAAATATACTGTTCCTCTCCAGTGCGACCATGAGGGAGCCCTCACCATACCCGCAAATTGAACCAACCACCTTCGACCTGATTGCTGTGGGCACTGGTTTAGCAGAATGCGTTGTTGCTGCTGCAGCTTCTGCTTCTGGAAAAACTGTCCTTCATCTTGACACCAATCCATTCTATGGGTCCCATTACTCCTCTCTCTCGGTCCCGGAACTCACATCTTTCCTTATTTCCAATTCTACACCTTCCTCACCACCATCTTCCACCTCAACCACAACTGACAGCCTTGATTACTCGATTGTAAATCTCACCACGCAGCCGGTATATTCAGATGTTGAGATTTCCTGTTTTTACCCTGAATTATTGGAAGAAAACTTACGGAAGTTCAATTTGGACTTATGTGGACCAAGGGTGTTATTTTGCGCAGACAAGTCAATTGATCTTATGTTAAAATCTGGAGCAAGTAATTATGTGGAGTTCAAGAGTATTGATGCCAGTTTTGTTGGTGATGGGAATGGAAAGCTATGGAATGTGCCAGATTCCAGAGCTGCCATATTTAAGGATAAGAGTTTGACTCTGATGGAAAAGAATCAGTTGATGAGGTTTTTCAAGCTGGTGCAAGGGCACTTGGTTGCCACAGGGGCGGCGGGTTCTTCTGGTAATGATGGGAATGGCAATGATGAAGAGGAAGGTAAGACGAAGATTTCAGATGAGGATTTGGAGAGGCCATTTGTTGAGTACTTGTCAAAAATGCGGTTGCCTCCAAAGATTAGATCGTACAGACTGCTGTTGCCTTTCTCTATCAGTTAGCAAGAGTTTATTTGTTATTTGTGCGTTTTGTTTCCCTGTTTGGTCTAAAGTTTACGGAATTTTGGTTATCTCTGCTTGTCTGCAGGATTATTCTGTATGCTATAGCTATGGCAGATTATGATCAAGATGACATGGGGGTTTGCCAAAATTTGCTCAAGACTAAAGATGGAATAGATCGTTTGGCTCTATACCAGTCATCAGTTGGGAGGTTAATTCTTGTTTATTCTGTTTTATAGTGAAGCAGTTATTCTCTGGTTTAAAATTTAGATGGGTGCTATAGAGCTGCACTTGCGACTTGTATGATATCTTGATCAGAAACACATATTGCGTTAACTACAAGATTATATTATTTTTCCTTCCAGTATTGAACACAACAGAAAGTGTAGGGTAGGAGCTGATAAAGAGGGAAAAAATGTTTTGAGTTCTAGTTCTGTACTGGCAACTAAAAATCTAACCTTGATTTATGGCTTGGAATGTTGTATTAGTTAAGCAATTTACATCGATTTGCTTTAAGTTTGTTGTTTATAATTCTTGCTCCTTTCAGGTTTACAAATGCTTCCGGGGCCCTAATCTATCCCATTTATGGTCAAGGGGAACTGCCACAAGCCTTTAGCCGCCGATCTGCTGTCAAAGGTTGCATTTACGTAAGTTCACTGGAAGAAACTGTGGCTTCTTTCTCTTGGTGAAATATGAACTATCATTTTTGGTTAATAGTAAAGTCTGATATATTCTGTTTTGTCCATGTGTTGTGTAAGTAACTTGTTCCTAAATGTGATTGACACTGTTTGATCTGTTCTGCTGCTTTAGATACTTGGGTGTTACTTGATTTTCACAAGAATGGTCACAGGTGTACTTGTGCTATTTTTCCTTATATTTTGCGGGAACATAAAAAAATTGCAAATAATGTTTACCTATTATACTATAGAACTTTGTTATAAAGTGGACAAAAACAGTGTTGCTTTGTCAAGCTAACATGCTCACCTGCTTTCGAGACTTCTGTCATACAGGTTTTGCGAATGCCAGTGACTGCGTTACTTATGGAAAAGGTGCTAAAATATGCTTATAATGTTTAAGACATGGAGGGCATAAAATTATAAAGTGACCTGTTAGGGAAAATGAATTATCCTTAACTTTCTTTTCCAGGATAGTGGGAGTTACAAAGGTGTTCGATTGGCTTCTGGCCAGGACATATTTAGCCAGAAGCTGGTTCTGGATCCATCCTTTACACTTGCCTCACCATCAACCTCTCCATCGGATCTTCTGCATGAAAGTTTTAACTTTTTGAGTACCAGAGATGTTAAAGGGAAGGTGGCCAGAGGGATATGCATCACACGAAATTCCTTGAAGCCAGATACGTCAAATCTTCTGGTTGTTTACCCACCTCGATGTAAGATCAGCATATAGTTTCATTTCTGTTCCTTATTGAGTTTATAGGAATCATACGGTTCAAACTTTTTATCCCTTTTGTCTAGCCCTGTACCCTGAACAGATTACATCAATCCGAGCTCTGCAAATAAGTGGCAACTTGGCTGTTTGTCCTTTGGGCATGTGAGTTACCACCAACCACTTTCTTTTATGTTTTTACTTTCCTTGACTTCTGATTCTACTGCTGACTACCTGTTAGGACTGCACTTGTAACATAAGTAATCATGCAAGATCAACATGAAAAATATTAGGGAGACCTTGTCCTTGCTCACCCCATTCCTGGATTTATGTGGACTCTTTTGGAGAGGTTTCAAAATAACTAGTACATTAGAGATACATATATTAACCATGACAAGTTGGAAAGGTAGCTAGTAGAAATTTCGAATCTCATTTTGTTGTCTTTTGAAACTTTTGTAGTGCTATTTCCATTTATCCTTTGAAATCCTGCTTCAATCAAAAGATTTTAGAGGTCTAGGATTATATCTAGCCAATGTCTTGTAGACCCTGCTTGGGGTGAAAACCTTTACAAGGAGATAATAGACATCTAATTATTTATGGTTTCATTCTTCAAAATTTTTCCACAGACGTAGCATCATTAAGGTGATAATAATGGACGTCTTATTCATTCATTGAGAACTACTACTTCTCATAGTACAGTAACCCCCTGCCTCTCAAAAGAATATGGGATCCTTGAGTTAACAATTTCTCTGATTATTTGTTTCAGGTTTGTGCTCTATCTTTCAGCTTTGTGTGATGATGCCATACAAGGGAAGAGGTTACTAAATGCGGCTATGAATGCCCTTCTGACTTGTCCTGATCCTGTAAATTCTGAAATCAGTTCCACAGTTCAGAGTGAGACTACTGAAGAGAAACCCACTGTCATTTGGAGCGGGTTGTATATGCAGGAGATGTCTACGGTGCTTCACCTCTTGAACTTTTGTCTCTTACCATTAGCATCTCATGTGTGAACACACGCGCACATATGTGCTCATGCACACAAGTAGGGGGTTATTAGAATTCGTGTTTAGAACTCGCGGTTTAGTTGTCTTATGTGTTGGTGGTTTCAAGTTAAGCTTACACCAAGTTCAGGGGCTTAATACATTGGATGCCTCATCATAAACGCTTAAGGTTACTTCTCTTCTGTCACGTGCCTGCCTATCTGGAGTTTTAGAACCTGATGGCTGCTGCCCTGTCTTCCCCTCTTCTTCCTCTCTTGAATCTCCCTCCCTCCATTCAATTTATTCTCTAGATTTTATTGAATTTCTTCCTTGCATGTTCCAGCTCCCTCTATTTTCTTCTTCCTGTACTTGTTTTGGGTAGTTGGTGTCCATCAAAGTTGTCTCAATAGGTCACTTAAGAGTCCCTTTAGTTCAACTATGAGCTGTTGCTCAGTGATCTCCTGCTTCATCCTTCTTTTTTCTGCTAGTGTCATCAGTCAAATCAATCCCCAACTCACATTAGAGACCAGCGTCAATTCATTTAACTTTATTAACTAGATCCTATGATCATTTGTAAGCTGAATGAATGGATGTGCTTTAATGGTTTCAATAGGTTATATTAACTCTTGCTTGCTTAATTCCTGTAAATCTATGACCTTGAGTTGGATTGACTTTCTTTTATTAAATGTTGCTTGAGTAAATATGTAGCGTGGTTGTTGTTGCTGGTTTTTATTTTGGACCTCCCAGTTTAGTAGCGGTCTAAGCAATGCTTCCTTTGCTCTGAAATGGCTATCAGGTGTAAATCTTATACTTTATAACTATTGTTGCTCAGATTTAGTGAAACTCAGAACTGGTATATGATAGATTGATTTTTTACTGTTTGAACAAGAAACATGGTGCTGGATGTGTAATTTTTTTGGAAAGTGAGGTATATAAATGCGCATGCATTGAGGTTGATATTGGTATGCCATCTCTTTTGTTTCAGGGTCAATTTGATTCTATCAACTTTGCTCCCATGCCCGATGGAAATCTGAATTACAACGATATATTAGATGCAGCTTTGAAGGTATGTTATCCTCTATTTAACGTTTATGATGCTTCAGGTTCCATTATCCTAAATGCCTAATTTCTCTATATCATCACTTGAGTATATTCCTGCTTTCTCTTTTATTTCCCATCCAACAAGTTGTTAAATAGGAAAATGAATGTCAGTGATTCAACAACCACAAGCCAATATGCATGCTTACTAGATCACATTGTGTACTCACAGATGTCTCTCATTGACTGTTTCATGATCTCTTTTGTTTCCTCTTGCCCATTATGTGATTAGACATCGTTCAGTGACACTTGAGAGTTTTTCATCTTTTTGGCCGACTGAGAATTCAATACTAGTGCTTCTACTTGACAGCTCTTTCAGGAGATGTATCCAAATGAAGAAAATTTCCCAGAGACAACTCCACCTGAGAATTCTGAGGATGATATTGGACTCACTCTAGAGACCTAGATATAATGCTGGACTGGATCAGTTTGCTAATTATGCTGCTGTATTCAATCACTTCCCTATCTCTGCCAGCAATTACCCGGGCATTATGCACCTGGTGCGTTGTAGTTGTGGTGGCATCGAGTGGTTTATGAAGCTCTATGCTTATTTGTTAAAGCAATTGAGGGGAAAACAAATGTGATGCTACTACACACGTTTCCTGTTTTGAGAACTTCAAAAATTCAGAGATGCTTGGTTTTTCAAGCAACTATTTGTTGTAAAACATGAAAAAACTCATCAGAGAGATCACTGTTACATGAAAACTTGATGATAGAGTCAAAATACTTCTTTGTAAACATGACAAGTGAATTCGTATCAGTGGAAATATATTGATTTCAACAATTATTAGTTTGCTCGTTATCTTTGTTCTTTGATCCATTGACATCACCCGCCCTGAGATTTAAGTTGTGGTGGCCAATGCACAGCCCTTTAACACAGCACTTGACTGCGGGAAAGCGAAAATCTGGCCAACAGGTGCCAACCCGAGTACAAGTATTTTTCATTATCGTGATCTCATATTCATTCTAAAGACCTTCAAATTTGAAAATTTTCTTGTTAGGATTTAATCAGTGGATAAGCCAAGCACCTAACAGAAAAGAAGGGCAGGAGACACAGCACAAAATAACATGAAAATATGTAAACACAAAAAAAAAAAAAAAATACAATTTACATATTTTGCTATCTGTTTATGATTGTTCAGCTTTTGTCGTCTGAAAAGCCAAGCCAACTAGTAAAAAGAGAATCATGCAAAGATAATACAAACAATTTTTGTTCTGCTGCTTCATTCAATTCACACTATCTGCCGCTGTGGGAACTAGGCTGGTGATAGATAAGGAAGGATATTTGGCAAACTGTAATTGGCCAAAGATGTCATACCACCGAAATGACATTGTTTTGTGAATCCAAGGTGTGCAGCATTCCTTGAACTTGAAATCCATTCAATCTTGCTTTGTGCATATGTGTTTGTTTTTGTTTCAATCTTAACAAAATAGAGGACATTGTAGTTTCTCAGGTTCTAAAGCTTTTTAATTACTCCCATTCTGTTCATTGGTCAGGATTTTATTTATTTATTTTTATATAGCATCAGACTACTTGAAGATGCAGTGATGATACTAAAGTCGGTGCTTTCGTGTAGGAAATTGGGTGTCTAGTTATGATTTGAGAGATTTGTTCAGTTTGCTTTTGACAAGTTCTTGCTCATCCTTTGCTTGGAATTGGTTTGAATTTCAATTTATTTGTTCATAAAGGTAAAGAGTGTGATCTAACGAACCAATTTTGAGTGATCCTATAGAATTCGTGTTTTTAGCTGAGATTATACAATTGATTTTTTTAACTTCAAACTTTTCCAAACAAGAAAAATGGCTAGATGGAGTTTCACTTGCAACAGTTTTTTATGTTCCAAACAAGCTGAAAAAGAAATGTTGAAAAACTCCGTTGTTGATGGTACTTGATGAGATTGATTTTCCTTGTTTCCATGTGATTTGGAGCTACTCCATTGCTTATTTGCGGCAGCTAATCTACTGTCCCTCTCATGTGCTTCCATGGGTGAATTGGCCACTCTACCCACGAATTGAAGCAACCAACTCTGACCTGATTGCCATGGGCACTGGTTTACCACAATGCGCTATCGCTGCTACAGCTTCTGCTTGTGGAAAAACTATCCTAATTAACCCTAGCCCCTCCTTTGGGTCCCATTACACCTCTCTTTCCATCCCCAAACTAGAATTGTTCCTCAATTCCAATTTAAAACAGCCATATTTGTGTGCCATTGCGGTTAAAGGTCATGATTAGTAAGATCATAAATCTCATCACTCGGCCCATTTACTCAGATGTTGAGATTTCATGTTTTTTTCTCCTGAATAAGTGGAGAACTAGCGAAAGTTCTATTTCAGGGTTGTGTAGAAGACAAGCCTCCTGACCTAATGTCACGATTTCAAGTACACAAGTATGATGAGTTTAAGAGCGTTGATGCAAGTTTCGTTGGTGATGAGAATGGCTAGTTATGCAATGTGCCAGTTTCGAGAGCTACTATGCTGGCAGATAAAAAATTGATTACACTGGAGAAGAATCAATTAGTGGGTTTTTTTTTTTTTAATTTTACTTGGAGCCATTTTATGCCAGATTTTGGAAGCAAAATAACATGAAAGACAGGAAAGCATGAGAGCAAAACTATGCTAGAATCAATAAGCTGGGATCAGAAACTGAAATTGAATCAATCACCAACATTCTACCAACAGCATGGGTTGCCACAGGCAGTTCAATGCACTTTGAACCTCATTTTCTGTTGGCAATAATAAACATGGCGTTTTGTCCATCGGCATGATTCGACTTTATAACAATTTAGGTTAAATGGGGGAGAAATGGAAGACTGGAAGACTCACAATTTACAAATTCTTTTTTGCTCTTTGAATTTCCTATCCTAAAAAACGAAAAAGTGTGGGGGTCAGAATCATGGGGCCCTTCCAACCTAAGAGAACAATGAGTAAAGACTGGTCCTCTCCAACGTCACCACAGCATGCAAATTGCTTAACATCTAAGCTATATCCCCAGCAGGAACCTGAAGACATCACTCAGTGAGATAACCCCTTCTACACGCTTGCTGCCAGCTTCCACAATCAAAAGCCTCCTAACCCCTGAAAAGACCACGCAACAAAGCAATTAGAAAACGTGTTACTAGTCCAGACCACGAAGTCAGAACTACTTACGGTGAAGAGTTGATGTAGAAAAAAAATCATATTGCTGTAAGAGTACCGGGATTTGCCAAACGCTCCATTACTTTGTGTAGAGAATCAGTCCGCAAACACATCTGACATCTCTGTCCATTGTAGAACGCATTTGAAGAATTTGCATTCTGACCCAATTGCAGAGCCTAAAAGGGTATGAAAGAGCATATCAATACAGTAGGTTCACGCCATGCATGTTTTATTCAAAAATGCAGTTTACTTTATCACTTCCAGTCATTTATCTTCTTCTCCTGATTTAGTTGAATGTATTTATTGTTTCACGAGTGCATATTCATGTACAGAGCTGCGGATTGGTTCAGACCATTGCAAGAATGTGCATACAACTGCATATAAATAGAGCTCAAAGTAATCAAAACTAATTACCTGATGAATACTTATTTCATCAAGATGAATTTGTGCATAGGCTTTATCTTTAGCCAAAGCAGTGATATCACTGTCAAGGAAACAACTTACTTAAGTCAAAGATGGCTTAACCTGCAATTCAACAATAAGAAAGATCCAAAACATGCAAGCACATGCACTCACAGATGCACAAGTTACCTTCGAGAATATACATCCAGCAGTGAATCGTTATCATTTACAATTGGTATTGAACTGACATTGGCTGTACCAGGAAGGTATTATAGCACAAGGTTAGGAGAGGTTAAAGAAGATCAATCAGCAATATGCACACTCAGAAACAGATAGAAGAGGACAGTTGTAGCTTGTGGTAATCTTTTGCCGTGTGAATTACCTTGAGCCAACAAAGACAGAGCAGCACCGAGAGAAGCATTTGGTCTCAGCATTGCAAATGGCCGTCTGTTTGGTTCCCCAATTTTTGGAACCCATGTACCCAAAGGAATTGAACAAATTGGCTGTTGAAGAATGGGTAAGGAGCCAGCAGAATGTCTGAAATACCTGCATATACCTGACAATTAGGTCCATTTGTTAGCAACAAGTTATACATCCTCAAGCATCAAACCAAGAAAGCTTACATTTTAGTATTCCAGACAGGGAAGCAAGATGAAGTAGCTGCGGAAATGAGCCATCATGAGAAGCAGAATGAATAATGGGAACTGTTGATACGCTGTTTTGCAAAATTTTCAAAGAAACATCTTTCATCGAATCATATGGCCCTGCCTGCATATTAAACAAGTGGAGGATAATAATTACTGACATAGCAGATTGCAACACCAGAATAAGAAATCAATAAAACTACAGAAATGGTTCTACATCTGAAGCTGCTCATTTGCACCATCTGATTCAAAAAATTCAATACAGGTGACTTCAAGCAGCATTGCCCTAATCTAAAAGGAGCATTTCAACCCATTTGCTGTTGCAGACCATATGGAACCAAGTAAGGTGCTAAAAGAATTCAACATTGAAAACAAAAATTATTTTCCAAGCAACCATTTCCCCAAGTGTATTTGTCATTCTACCATCCTAGTTTAGAGATGATTGTGCCCATAAGAGCAAGACATACAATCATACATGAAAAGCCCAACATGTAAGATACTCAAATAAATGACAAATAATGGCTGGGAGATTATTTTGGATTCTAATGAATCTTAGCAAGGCATCAGAAGAAACACTAACATGGATCAGATGTTTAGAGTATGCTCTCCCACTACCATCAATCTGTCTGTTGAGATGCATTTTTCCTTCCTTCCAAGCAGATATAGTATGTGTCTCTAATTCTTCCTCCGTCAGATTAGATCCATGAGTTCCAAGCTGAAATTGCAAGGTTCATAAATGTTAAACAACTGAGAGACACGAATGCCAAACATGTACAATAGCAAAACAATTAAATATACTCTAGGAACTTAACTAGTCCTTCATTTCTAACATAGACAAATGTAAAAGAATAAGCACATCAACAATACATCCAAAGACAACGTCCTTAATATACAGTGCCTGCATGTGCTTGTGTACATCCACATGAATGCACATGTTTTGTGATACCTTAGAAAACATGCAATTGAAGACATGTAGAAATGTAAGAGCACAAGTACATGCAGTCTAGGAACTTAACTAGTCCTTCTTTTCTTACAAGACAAAGGTAAAAACACAAGTAGATTAACAACAATTACAAAGACAGATCCTTAATTTAAAATGAATGCACATATTTTGTGATACCTTTGAAAACATGCAATTGAAAACACAAGACAGACTTCAGTGATCATGCACGAAATGAAGACATTAGAACACTAATAAGCATGTGAACGTAACCATTTTTCTTTAAAGCCTATGTTACAATTGCTTAGTGGTGTGGAGATGCAAATGACTTGATTTCTTGGAGAGTTTTTGCAGGCAGCCAAGTCAAAATTCAATTTCTTCAGTTATTTCTCTTAGCAAAACAAAAATAGGTTTCTTGTAATTGGTAAAAAAAATGTACAGCAATTCATTTTCCAAAACTCATGATGAATCTAATCAGCACTAAAACAGACAATGCAGCTAAAGAAGAAAATATCACTAGCAGTTACTGTTTTTCCTGCGAATTGTATCTTCCAATCCTAAGTGTTTATTTTTGGTATTTATATAACAATTATGAGCCCTAGAGGGAACGCAGACTTAATTAAGTTATCAGTCTAGTCCCTTATCTACATACAGCATTTTTTTCTCTTCAGTATATTGCAATTTCACTTAAAATCATCATGGATCATATTAGCATTGGAAAAGAAGTGCCAAAATACACACCTCCCTCAGAATCAAGATGAAGTCCAATGCAGTAAGCACTCCAACAAACTGGCCCTTGCAAAAGTCCCAGAGAGGAGCCATAGGGATGCCCTAAAATTGGCTCAAGTCAGCAAGAGAAATCTGAGCTAATATTCAACTACTATAAATGTAGCAGTAGCATATTGAATTGACAGAAAAGCCCATAGGGCCAATAGTTCCAGAAATCATTATAAAATAGAAAAATAAGTTATACAATATGCCTAGGTACAAAGGATTAGTTTCACATTCACTAGCAAGAACATTAACTTGCTGCATGTGTTCAGCTTATGTCTGTCTGTGTTTGGATGCATAGTGGAGATTCACCTGTTCATAGAGAATATGAAAGGCTTGCTTCACAGGTAGAGTAACATCCAAGGCAATAACCTGAAAAGTAAGACAGAACAAGGAACAGATGAACATCCCGGTTGTGGTTGAAAACATAGAGAATGAGAGTACAATTAGTTCCTGAAGAAGGTAAAGCATTCAAACCTTGCCTGACTCTGGAAGCAACTCGTATGCAGTATGTGTGGACAAGAAAGCAGAAATACGATGACGAGAGACCTCCAACTCAGTTGCTGATATCCCTTGGAGTACTTCCTGAAAAGTACGAACTAACAGAGTGACCAACTCTGCCCTGAAGGAATACACAGGAAGCATCTAGCATAAAATAATTAACAATCTCAACAAGATTCGTCGCCTTCTCTGTTTATTGATTTCAAGAGATGAACAAAATTAAGCAGCTCAATGTCATACTCATTCCCAAATTTGCCATTTTGTCCTTTTCCCTAGGTTAAAATATTCTCAATTCACAAATTTGCTATTCTGCTTCATTTCCAGCTTCAACCTCTTTCTCTCTTGTAATAACCCCAGAAAGGAAATTTAAAGAAGTCTTTTCAGGTAAAAAAAACAAAGATGGCTGAAAAAAGAAACAAGGAGGGTAACAGTTGCTGTTTCTTTATTTAAGATGATTCATCTACCTCATTTTATCTACTTTGGGCCTCCCTACTGATATGTTTACATTCCCCTGAGGCAATACAAAAATAATCCATCCATGCAATTCTGAGTTGAATCTTGTCTATGAACAAACAAGAGATGCAACAGCACAGATGAAACACAACATGGATGCACATAAACTGAGGTCTAAGATTAAGAAGGTGCAATAGCTGCTAAAATTCAAAGAAAAAATGGCAACTCCCAAGCACTGCCATGAGGATGGTGCTTCGAAAATAAGAGCACACACTATGAGATACAACAGCCAAGTATCTGGGCTTAAAAACTGGTCTGAAAGCGACTGGTAATGTCAAAGCTGAAATGTATCTTACCGGGCAAACAGAAACATCATCCAGCTCCATGTTGGATCTCCCAGGTGTCTCGGAATTAAGAATTTGTGGAGGATCCTTAGTTAAGACAACAGTATTTACCACCCCATAAGGCCCATCAACAAAGGATAACTGCTCATCAACCTGCCATTGTCCAT
Organism: Populus euphratica; assembly: GCF_000495115.2. Classification (NCBI taxonomy): domain Eukaryota; kingdom Viridiplantae; phylum Streptophyta; class Magnoliopsida; order Malpighiales; family Salicaceae; genus Populus; species Populus euphratica. Next base: position 383,570 of record NW_011499913.1, read on the forward strand.
CTACACGGAACTTGAACTGTGTGCAAAAATGACAACGATTTTGAAGGTAGCAGAGATGTTAGAAATACACATTCCTTAATTGTTGATGAGAACATTAGTTAGGAAAAATAGCACACATAGATGCACCAAACAGAGAGCACTTTAACATTCTATCTCATTCCTACAACCATTAACATATTAGAAAGGAGAATGACGACCCTGCAAAGGTTACAGAAAGCCAGTAGTTTGTATGGTTCCTTTTTAGCTTAGCCTAAAGCAGATTCAATCTCTTAAAAGACTAAAAAAATAACATTACTAACTTAACTGACTTCTAAAATCGAGCACAATTTGAATATGAGATGTCAATCGAATCAGATTAATCGTCTAAAAACATTCTGAGAAAGCAACAGATAGAGCCAGTCAAAAACCACATGCTAATGCAGAATGCATATGTTAGTGGCCATAAAAACTTGAACAAGCTCGGTTTTCTATTATGACAATAATCTTGATGTCAATGTAAAAGCCAATGGATTCTGTCCCAAAAGCTTAACCTTGTGAAGGGAAACGTTGAGAAAACTCCATAGTCATGAATCATTTACGTTCCATTGGGATGATTCTCTTCAAAGATGGCTCCTTTCTGAGCGATAACCTAAGGCCAAATGCACTATAGCTTTCATTGCCATGTTCCATTGCTACATTTTAAAAATAATTTATTGCCTTACATTTCTATCACTCAAATTTGATGGCTTACGAGATCAAAAGGCTCATAAATTATTATAGATAACTAACAAAGTAATGAAATATCTTTGTATAGCATAAGCACATTGATTAGTTATTAACATAAATTCAAGTTACTTTCCTTTCAACCCTAAAAACTTACATAATTATATAATGCAACAAAAGATTCCCACAAATGCCAGCTACAAAGTCATCATCACAGGCATAACTGTTAAACATGCCTTACTAGCTGAGTTGGTTTAACATACCTGATGCAATCCAGGCACTAAGCTAACAACAATTTGAAATACATTAGGGCACCCTTCCACCGGGGACAAAGGTAAAAGGTCAATCCACCTGCCCAAATTACAACTCAATTAGACACCCAAGTCACACCAAAACACAAACCAAAAAACCCTTAAAGTTATGAAAAGAGAACACATTATCAATAACAGAACTAAAAGCCATTTGTAAATTCATTACCACAAAAACAATAATATTCTTGGTGATCATCACAAAAATCTGGTCAATTTAGCAACTTACCTAGTAAAGGTACCAAAGATAGACACTTCTCCCCCTCCATAAGGCCAGACGAAGCGCACCGGAATTACTCCACTATTATCATGGCCAGTACTGGAACCAGAACCAAACATTTTCCGTCCAAAAAATAATTTATATAAATACAATAAATACTTGACACACCACCAATCAACAAAATCCCAATTCTAGCAAAATCACTCCAAGAGAAACCACAATTCAAATAACTATATTTTTCATTTCACCAGTTCCCAACAAAAACTATAAAATCTAACCAACACCAGCGTGGGATCCTCTACAATTTAGCAGAGGACCCCTTATTGCTTATACATGCAAAATTCAACAAATAGAAGAAATTTAAAACAACACTATAAATTATCAAACCCCCTTATCGTTAATCAACAAAAATGATTAAACTTTAGTACCCAAACTCCACAATTCTCTACATGCAAGCATGAAACACTAACCAAATCAAAATCCCACCACTCTTATCCTCTTTACATAAAAGATTCAAACTCAAAAAGTCTACAAATCAAACGGCCACAAAACCCCCCACCAAAAACCAACAAAATCATTCACACAGCATCAACCTCTGATCTGTGTAAAGATTGAAACTTTTTAGCTAAATCGGATTCAAGAGACTAAATTAAGAATACCCGGATGGAGAATTGAACGAGAAAGTAAGGTTTTTGTGGCTAATTTAGAGACTTAATTGAAGGGTTGGAGGGGGGGGGGGGGGGTAAGA
>NW_011499913.1:385587-400499 GCF_000495115.2 Populus euphratica
AGGGGGGGGGGGGGCAAGAGGAAAAATCCCTAATTTTGATAAAGAAAAATTGGCATTGTTGGATCTCAAAAAATAAAAGATGGGTTTTTTCATTCATCCATTTTCATTTAAATTTTTTGTGGTGAAATTTTGGAGTGAAGAGAGAATCTATCTGGTTATTGAAGAACAGAAGCAGAACAAAAGCTCTCTCGCACACAAAAACAAAATAAAGCAGAAAGAAAGCGATGAGTTGCAATAATAGTAATATTTAATGATTGCGGTAAAATCTACAGAGAATTAATGGTTAAAAAATAATTTAATATGTGAGGGTATTTGTCATTTTGTGTTTGTGTCTTTTCTTATTCTCCTAGTTGTTAAACAAGACGGGCCTGCCGGGGTGGCCTACATATACATAAAAATAATAGAGAACGAATTTATTCAATGTAACCTAATTAAAAACTTTTATTCACATGAGACTTCTAGATAAATCAAATCAATTTTTTTATACATTTTTAAAAAATAATATTATTTTAATTTTAAAAAAAAAATATTAACTTAAGTTAATTGTTAAGATTATTCCCGAGCTGAATTTAATAATTATATTTATTATACTTATTCTATGTCCATTGAGACATGATTCATATTTAAAAATTGTTATCATATACAATCTGCCTTGATGACTTGATTAATATTATCATCTAACTATGGCCAAGATTAAAAAATAATCTAGTAGGATTTGAAATGTTTTTACTTTTTTAAAAAAATTTAAAATGATATTGTTTTATTTTAAAATAATAAAATGAAATAAAATTATTTTAATTTATCAAAATTAACATAGATTAATATACTAAATTCATAACTTAAAACATGAGCTGAATAACTTAAATTTAAAGTTTTAAATACTCTTTATGTAAGTTTTCTTGTATTGAAACTAAATATTTTCTTGATTTGGTATTAGATTGGTTACCCACACTAAGGTTTTACATTGATTAGGATTTCTTCTCTCACAACATCTAATTGAATATGAGCTAGAGCATATTAACGGGGGATATAAGTTTACTAATTACTTATTTAAATGATAAACCAAATTGTGCAGTAATAAATCATCAAAAACAAATTTTCAAATAATTAAATACAAGCATTTATCAAAACTTAATGATTTCTTCCTAAAAAAAAGGTTATATACATATCACTAACATATTCAATGTTATTATACAATTGCTCAGGATCCTTTTTTTTTAATATTATCTTAATTTTAAATTTTAAAAATTATCATTCAAAAAAAAATAGCATGTCTATAAATCTATTGGAGAAAAAAGATTGATCTAAATACATAAAAACTACCTAATCACTTGAAGATTAAAAAAAAAAGAAGCAAATATATCAATCTATGATCATTGCTAAGCACACCAGTCTAGGTTAGTTTAAAACCTAATTCCAATTAACTTTTATTTCAAATAACTTTGAATATAGATTTACTCAAACACATGTGAGATTAATGGAATTAATTTTAATTAAAAAAAAATTTATTTTTTATTTTTATTTAAAACAATACTATTTAAAAGATATCACATGAATGGATGCAGTGACTCACTTTTAATCCAGTAATTTAAGTTTTAAATAAACTAAGCATGATATAAATTTATTTTTAACATTAATTAAGATTAATAATGTGGTACGTAGAATTATATATGTTACAATCACCCAATTATCAAAATACTTGATAATTTTTTTTTATTACAGCTTTAATATACCCTCTACATAAGAGCTACTTCAAAGCACAAGAAATTTGATGATATTGTGATTTTGAGAAATGTAGTTCAATTGGTTAAGTTTTAAATTTATTTTTTAGAAATTACTAGTTCAAATTTCATAAACCATAAAGTTATTAAAGATTCATATAGTTATTAATTTTAAAATCTGTAGAATTAATTAAAATATATATAAATTAGTTCGGACATTCATATTAATAAAAAAAAAAATTATGATATCACTAAGGAAAGAGAGTTCTTGAAGTTCTTGAAACCATTGAATTTGTTTGAATGCTTGTAATTAGAAAAAGGGGGGAAGGGATTGGCTCCCATGCTTAAGACTTGAAGTAGCACTTCAAGGTCGCAGATTCAAATTATGAAAAAAGATTGCACTGGATTTAGGGATGAGGGAGACAACTTTCATTGTGTGTGCACGCAAGCATGTAGTTTAAAAGATTTACTAAATTTTCTGTACTTGTTTTTTCTCCTTTTATAAAAGTGTCTTGCTCAGCATTATGATAGATTTTATTTTTTATTTAAAAAAAAATATTAAATTATTTTTTTATCTTTTCAAGTGTTTTTCATGGTTTTAATATGCTAATTTTAAAAATAAAATAAAATTAAAAAATATTTTAATGTATTTTTAATTTAAAAATATCTCTATTTCATATACACACAAGTTCATGATGTAACCATGAATAAATTCTGACGGGCCCTTGGCTAAAAAATAAAGAAAAATAGCTTACAAAAGTGTATTCATTAACGAGAGATGTGATCAAACATGGAAGTTGATTCTTTTGAACTGAAGGGTGATTAAGTGATGTGTTAGTGGGCTCATTGATGAATGAGCAATCATTGGTGGATAACCACTACATGATTAAAGAGATCACAAGGGTTTCCCATTTTTTTTATTTTTTTTTTTTACAAAAAAAGAAGAAGAAATGATTAAATAACCAATAAAAAAAAAAACAGAGTGAAGATATTGTTTTATTTGAATCATTTTATCCCATTCGCTCGGATGCAAATAAATCATCTTTAATAAGAACATCCTGGATATCTTCCTTTTTAAAAAAATTAAATATAGTTATTAAATTCAATTAGAGAATTAATTAAATATAAAACCGTCGGATGGAACTTGATAAAATTAAAGACTGCAATGTCCACCTCCTGTCTCAAAGGAGTTTTTATTAAGCAATGAGGTCTGGTGGTTAGAAGACAAGAGGAGACCCTGACGAGGCCCCTCCTGAAGTACGAGATTCCAATTTAATGATTGGACCGAGAGACTTCTTGGCAAGCAATGTCCCTCTTACAATCATTACATTGAACCTTCATCAATGGTGATTTTAGTTTCTGTGTAAAAGAAGCATGCATGTGGTAGTAACATGCATCTACTTAGCTGACTTTCATTTCTTCCTTATTGTCTATTTAAAGCTGGTTAAAATTTATTTTTTTATTGTTTAAAATTATTTTGTTATATATTTTTAAATTATTTTTGATATCAAAAGTAAATTTTAAAAAATAAAAAAATATTATTTTAATATATTTATAAATAAAAAAATACTTTGAAAAAAAATCACTACTATACCTTTAAATATTTTTTTATTAATAAAACTGTAGTTATTAAATCAGATTCGCAAATCACCTAGTCATATTCATGTCTCTCCATTAACTTGGTTAACCTGCAACATAATTAACCTAATCTAAAAACAAGGAGTTCAAATAAAAAGAAGAAACGGTATCATTTTAAATAAAAATAATAAATCTAAATCTAGGGGTTGGCTTCAATCAAATCTACCAACTATTGATTACATGATGCTGCTCCAGTAACATTGCACATTGCAAGTTTAGCTCAAGAACATTGTTCATGCATGCATGCATCCCATTCAAGCCAGAAGATATGTACGCTCACAAGGGTTTTTGTCAAAGCTCGGAGAAAAAAGGTAAGAGGTTTGTGTGCAAGGGTTGGTCGCTTCACCCAAGGTCTTCGAAAGGTTTGAAATTGTAGCTGATGAATTACGATATTCTTCAGTATATTACAAATCAAAGTTCAAATGTTAATGAAACTATAGCATCAAAGAAAAATGTTATTGTCAGCAAGCTCCTAATTTCTCCTGTACAGGTTATCTGCTACTCTTTGACTTGCTACCTCTGAGCTTAGCTGTGAAGACAACTGCTTACAAATAGCAATAACATTGTGTACGCAACAACCTCAACATCCATCCAAATAGTAACACCATAACCCAAAAAAAAAAAAAAAACCACAAATGAAGAGAAGAGTGGCGGTGGTGATGATGCACTCAAGACTGTCATCCTTGAATGCGTTCCTAATTGCTATCTATGATTTTTGAAAACCTAGGAGTATCAAAACTGGTGTTCAACTGCATCCCACAAGTAAACAGAAATTTCTAGAAAAGCCTAGATGTTTGACATTAAGTTCAACATGTTTTTCATTAAAATTTGAATTTGTTTTCTTTAAATTAATTTTTTTAGTATTTTTGAATTGTTTTGATGTCCTAATATCAAAAATAAATTTTAAAAAATAAAAAAATAAAATATTTTGATGTATTTCCGAATGAAAAACAATTTAAAAAACTACTACTACACTTCCAAACACCTCCTTAACCCTCGGTAGCCTTACTCAAGCACTAGCCAGGAGCATGAACATGGAAACTGTGCATCTCCTTGTGAATATATGAAGTGGAGAAGCAGAATATTTTCCTGCATTAAGATGCTCCCCAGGGCATCAAGGAGTTTTGTGAAGGCTCTCTATTGCAAGGCGTATCAGCCGCAATAGCCCCTCTACATCATGGAAACCTATATCAAGAACTTTCTTAATGGAAGAAATACCCTCAGTATTGCCTGTCTCTGCAAGAATTATTTCAGCAGCTGCAAAGGCAGCCTGGGATTTCCTTGAGGCTTCCATTGCAAGGTTTACATCTTCTGCCTGGAACAAGTTGCATATAATATAAGCATCGTACCTAAATTATGGTACTGCGCAAGATGCAGTATAAAAGGAATGCTAGACCGCATCACGAGTAGAGGGGAAAAATATGCAACAATGAGAAATGAAAGAAAGTGAAATGCCCTATCTACACTGGAGCATCAGGGAATAATGACTCCCTGATCATTCCTCCTGGCTATTTTTGAAAGTTGCATCAGCTGTTGCAAATACCAATCGTCTGGATTAAAAGAACAAAAACCAAGATAATTTTTGTTGTCATTATTCCAATTTTCTCTATGGACATAGATGATGGATAAGCTAACATACAAGAAAACCTAGACACATTATGAAAGAACTCTCATGAAAATTTGGTGTGGCTCATACCATCTAATTGCATGGTCCTATTAACACCCATATAATAATTTTTCTGTTGTCTATATGGCATGGTCCTATTGACACCCATATAATAATTTTTCTATTGTCTATATGGTAAGAAAAAAAAAAAAAAGAGGAGTTTACAACGAATGATAGAAAACAAAATGAGAAAAATTCATAATTTTTTTTTTGTTTTTATATGGATTCTGTGGGAGTTTCAGGATTTTTCCATCAAGCGTTGATATCCCATTAAATTAAAATGATTCATGGGCTGCATTTTGCTTCTGAACAGATGCTACCATTTTGTTCAAATACTTTTTCATGACTGCAGCTAGTTTACAAATCGATATGATACATACAATCACTAAGAAGAAACTGTACGCAAACAAAAAGGAAATAATATACTAGAAAAGGTATACTTACAAAATTAAGCAACCGAACAAAGCTGGGCTGGTTTCTAGCAGCAATGATACAAGCTGTAGCTGCTGGAGAACAACCAACATCCTTAGTTATATTTCTATTCTCCACTTTTACTTCACTGTTTAGGTTCTCAACATAAGAGTCAGAAGAAGATGGGGACTCAACTGAGGAGCATAAGAGAAAATGTCAAGCAAAAATTCTGCTCTCTTTGAATTCTAATGTTGTAAAGATATGACATTGGTATGACATGTTTTCAAGGATTATATTCATTCAAATACTTTTAGTTTGTTTTGAAACCATGCCTGTTTTTATTTATTTATAATTTACCTGGAGAAACCCTTTTTAATGCTATTATATTCATTCAAATACTTTTAGTTTGTTTTGAAACCATGCCTGTTTTTATTTATTTATAATTTACCTGGAGAAACCCTTTTTAATGCTGTTCGCAGTTCATTCAGATCCCTGCTTGCAGTGAGGTCATTGGAATGGACTACCCGCATATATGCCACTTCAATGCATTTGTATGCCACAAAAGCATATGCCAAGGCATTGAATCTCTCAAATTCAGAAGCACAATATCTGTAGAAGCAGGAACAATGACATAAACAACATTTTCAAAATTATTCCCTCAACAGTATAGGCTTAATCGTAGATGGGAATATGTTTTGGAAAAATGCGTAAACTTTCTGACTAGCAATATATCAAAATGTTTATTCCAGAATATGTCCTTTCCAGCTATAAACAGGGAACTTAAAGCCTGATAGCATACAGTTGCAGTTATACAGATAATATTTTATAAGGACATACACATCATCAACTTTTAAACAGCTATGACTTGGTAGTCTGTTAGTGCAATAACACAACGATTATTGCTGGCACTTGCACACTTTCAAAGGCAATTACATGGAAGCTCTATATAAAGTCCTTGCAACATTAAATTAACTTAAAACTATATGTTGCTCTAAACTTTATGTGAAAACTCAATTTTTTAGCTTATATTCAGGACTTACTTTCAGTGATGATTTTCTTAGTGGTGATTTCTATCACCTTATGATTGTATCCTGCCTTGTCTACACACTTTGAGTATCAGAGTAACAATCTCATACTAAATATACTACAAGAACAAGTTAATTGAAGGCTTGTGTGGGATTTAAATCATGTGCTTGGACTAATCATAGAAACAATTTAATTAGAAAATGTAACCAGTCCTCTAGGTAAAAGTATAAAGTGGGACACAATTCGACCATCAATTCTGAGTCACCGTGAGTCTACTGCCAGTTGTGAATTTTTTATCACACAATCCATTATAATCTCCTCTGTTCTGATTGAAAATTTCTTTTTCCTTCTCCTTTCTGTGTAAATCTCTGAAAGACAAAACAGAGTCTTACAGTAGTTGGCAATCTATACTTACTCGCACAGTTTTGCAGCACGAACATGCATTTCAGCTGATGTCATCTCCCCACTATTGGTGCTATTGTTGTTATGAGGACTAAAAAGGGATGCCCCATGAAGAAATTTCAAAGCTGCCTGAAACAATAACTCAGTACTTTGAAGACCTGATTCAGAAACCTTCAAAGTATGAAGAAAACATATGAACTGTCAGACTTTCTTTATGGTAAATATATAACCAAATAAGGCACTCTCCAGAAGAATGGTAAACCAAACTGAATTTCTCTAGAGTTAAAGAATCAAGACAGCAACAGAAGGAAAAACCTTAAGAGAATCTGTTGAATGCTTAAGATCCTTGGCTCCTTCCAAAGCATCATTTGCTACCTGACTAAAGAAATAATTCCTGATATGATTTGATGCAATAGTGTTGCTGGCATCAGGCAAAGGAAACCTTCGTGTAACATCTTGAAACCCAGTACGACCATCATCCTTTCCAAGTTGTCTTGGAGCCCTTGCCAAGTCTTCAAAACTAGAACCATCAACTTCCAATGCATCATTTTCACTATTTTTCCAAGACTGATTTTCCATTTTATCACCACAAAATAAGAAATCCAATGAATTCCATTTCCCTGCAGCCTTTTCCACTTGATTAATTTTGTCAAGTATGTCCAAAGATCTACTGCTGCTGCAGTTCTGCAGACCATTATGATGTGAAGCTGAATTGCAATCCTTTTGAAAAACAGCATCCATTTTTTCAAGTGAGGCCTCATATCCCCCACATCTAAATTGGTTATCCTCTCTATTACTATTATTTAGAATTTTGATGGAAGAAACCTTCTGACCAGCATAATGTTTCTCAACTTCATCATCATTATGCCTACAGATTTCACTTGATTTTTCATTGATAGGTGCAGAAACAGGAGCATTTTCCTTCCTTGAGGTCCCAGACCAGTTACTTAAACCAACACGTACACCTTCTAAGGATTTTGTTTGGCCACTGAAATGATAAAAACCAATGTCTGTGTTACCATGATCACCTGAAGAGGTCCTTCTAGGGCTGCCTCGGTTAGAAATCCTCGAAGGTGAAGAACAGACTGACTCCACAGGTGAGCCCTTAACATCTTGGAAGTCTCTCAAATCCCTTCTTTCTGAATTCTTACCATCAACAGTTGATTGGGATAAATAATTCATCTTATCCTTTTCAAACAGTTTGCAAACAACCTTGCTTGCACTAGAGACCTTTTCTTCAAATTTGCATTTTCTAGGCTTCTTTTCTTTTCTGCATTCTCTCCAACTTGTCTCCTCCATGGAAATACATCTATTTAACCTATTACCAGAATGATTACCTTGATAGATTTGACTGTCCATCCAGTCTTTAGACTTTCTCTTCTTCCTCTCAATACCCATTGTATCTTGGTCCTCTGTAACCAGTGTCTTCTGAAATTGGTTATGTCTTTCAACATAAAGATTTGTGGAATTATTTGCGAGACACCTCATTTCTCTGGAAGATGAATTCTTTTTGTCATTACTTCCCATTTCTTTCTTCGAGAATCCACCAGTATTATGATCTTCCTCCACAAAGTGCATACTGTCTGTCCTTGCTTTTTTGGAAAGCTTGCAACTTTCTTGATCAGCTTCTCTCTTGATCTTTGATTTCTGTGGCTGCACATCACCTGCAAAGAAGAACATTTTATGTATCCACACAAGGAATTTGATAGCTGAAGAAAGGTCACCAGAGAGCACATCTAAATCAGGTCATCTATCAACAGAAACATATCCTAAATGTAATAATGCCTTGGAGTATCAAATAATAGAACCTACATCTGCCGGTGTCTACTAGCAAAACTCATATCAAACAAGAAACAACATCTAGCTCATGTATTTATTTCCACGAACACCATCACATCAAGTATCAAGCTTTAATGAGTTTCAACAGATTCCATGAAAGGGGAAAAGGAAAATCAGAAAGGAAAACTCCCAATAGCTGTCAAATTACAATTTTCAAACTTTATATGGAGGCGATTACTCTAATCCACCTCACCCATCACATATTTATTCCAATTTTTCTGGTCTAAATCTAAGAGACTGCTTTTATCATAAAGAACTTGGTCTCAAATGATTGGTTCCGTTTCCACATTTCACCTTTTCATGAGTAGGGTGATTCTTCTTTGTCATTTTTCTTGGTCTTATGGGTTATCCCAATTCTCTTTTAGAACTGGAAATGACAATGTGCTCTAACCTCAATAGTTATTTTCTCAAGCAATATAGAACATCAAAGAGGTTTGCAAAGTACAAACAAAGGTCTGGTTTAGACTACAAGGAAAATTCGAGTTTTTTTCATTGAATGAACTTTACAGAAATTACAAAAACCATGTATTTTGGCCCAAAAGCTGAGAACTGCCAACATAAATGTGAGTTGATGCTAGCACGCCTAGCAATCAAGAAATAAACAAATCTTTCATTATAGCCTTTGCCAAGACAAGTAAATTTAGTTTGAATGAGGAATACCCAATCTTTTCTCCAACTTTTTCTCCCAAGGCAAGCTCCTGTTTTGTAACCTTCTTTCAATAGAGACATGATCATTCTTCCTTGTTGAGATCAGCAACTTCTTAGAAAGACTATACTGAGCTGGATTAGACGCTTCTTTAATTTCATGTTTCTTCTTTCCACCACTAAAACTAAGATCTTGTGGATTTTGATCAAGATCATGCCAGGTATTAATGAAGGTAATTGAAGATTCAGTGCTGACAGAATGGCTTAGCCAGCCATCGTGGTTTCCTGCAACAGAGAGTCGACACCGTGCACGCTGTGTATCCGTTGTCTCCTCCTCACTAACAGTACAACAGTTCATTCCAGGCCTGAAAAAAGTTAAAATTAGAGACGAGAGAGAGAGAGAGCGCACTAGGAAAAACATTTTCTTCAACAGGAAAAAAACATGTATTCGCCCAGAAGGGTAGCTTGGAGAATTATAATCATGCGGAAGTTAATAGTGAGCATCTGAACTCCAAAGTATCCTTCACATTTATCAGTTATTTTATTGAAAACACCTTGTCGTTGAAAAAAATAAAAAATACTTGCATGACCTAATGACCTTCTCTTCCTAAATTTTCAAATGACAGCAAGGTACAGCATGATGAATTCTTGCTAGCTAGACACAAATCACCAAGTATCGAGGTCCACTTTAACATGGTTTTATTATTTGTTCAAATTTGAAGATAATCAGTAAGAATCAACTAAATCCATGCCAATTAATCTCTAACCACTACCGACACAACCATAAAAGTTCATATATCCAGCAAAAGCCCTTACAGCCAGTCAAGCATGGTGCACAGCCATTTCTGTGGAAGCTGGTCAGGGTTTGTACCATATGGTAGAAGCCGCCACTTGTGACACTTGTCACAACACACCCAATTTTCCTCAATAAGATATGGTGCAGCCTCCATAGGAAGTGGGCCAGCTGATGGCGCACCGCCATTGATGTCTCCTCTTAAATTTGCTTTAGAAGTTGAAACCAAACTGTTTTTTTTATCAACTGAACTCACCTTTGATTTGTTTCTGAAAGCAAGGGATTTTTTCTCATGTAAATCACGCTTACAGTCCCTTGTCTCATCTCCAACAGAAGTTCCCAGCAGATGGTTTCTAGATTCACTTCTCCCTGCTTTTCTGTCACCAATCGATACAGGATGTTTAACTTTGACCTTTCTCAAGTTTTCATGCAATGCTTTATCCCCTTTACTTCTACATGGAAGGCTGCTTTTTTGAAAGATCTTTTCTTTTTGCTCTGCAGACAAATTGATCCTCATGCTATTATTTAACTTCTCAGTAGAGATACGATCATATTTGCTTCCCTTAGGTTTCTTTTTGCCAGCAGATAGCTGTTTTTCCCTGTGAAATACCTTCATATCATCATGCAAGTGGGATGTTTTCTTCTTTTCAAACTTCTGTTTTCTAAGATCCAAGGTTCCCTCTCTACATTTTCTCATTCCCTCAGGCATGCTGTAATCTTCTTTAGACAAATCAAGACTTTTATCACCTTTGCTCCCATTGTCTCTTGGGTCACAGCCTAATTTTTTATCTTTCAGAACTTTTCTAGTCAAAGTAGCCTTTGCACTTACTTCATGCATCTTGCAAGCTTTTTGGCTAAATGTTTCCTCTTTTGCCCCACTCACATTGATTCTGAATTTTGTACCTGTTCCAGCAGCTACTCCACCCATTTTAGCAGTTTTGGATCCAGGTGGGTGATTTCTTGCATCAGATAACATATGGTTTCCATTTGAGGTCTCCATGCTTGATTCATTCTTCAAAACGGCACTAAAACAATTGGGTGGATCATAAAAGTGTTCATTCTTCAGTTCCACCAACCTCACACTTCTATCACTTGGCTTCTTTTGCTCCTTGACAGGCACTTTCTCATCAGCCCACAGGGCAGAGAACTCTTGAACAGGTACTGTTCTTTCATGGTCCAAAGAATCTTTCTGTTCTGATAAATTAAGCAAACAATCATGAAGAGGTGACAACATTGCACCACTTGGTAAAGGAGAAGAAGTCATAATCTGTTCATCCCATCACAATTAAAATGAAAAACAAAAACAGCTAAATGAGAAACAACCCGTAAAGAATAATGCTTGTAATATTAGATCAGTGGAAGACACCTCACCCTGACAATGCAAGTTGGAGAATCCATTTGTTCCTCTAGAGAATCTGGAAAATCCCTCTCCCATTCATAGGGTCTGTCAGTGTCCTCTGATGATAATGATGGAGACATGTCCAGGCCAAGATTACTGTAGATTGCTGAAATTTTCTGCTCTGGCAAACAATTTTCTGACCCCAGTTTGATTCGTAGCTTCAGCATTTTCTGGTCCGACTGGTTAACTGGATGTTGAAGTGGTTCATAACCAGAAACATATTCTCTCGAACTTTGAATTTTAAATAACCTATCCTCAGGCAAAGGCCTTGCTAAAGGCAGTGGAGAGGAAATTCTCAAAGCAGCTGCAGGTCTTGCAGAAACGGTCTCATGTAATGAGCTTGTGGAGTTCTGAGAGGCACCCTGTGTAATGAAATAAACCATAGCATTCAGATACGGATGACATAGAAGAAACTAGCTATTGTTTCTGAACCCTAAAATTACTACCTACCTCTGTCAGCTGATCATCACGAGAAGGTGGTAGCATGCCATGGCTTTGTACTTTCCACCGGGTTACTGGATTTGACCGTATAGAAGGAGAACGCTGGTAAGCAGGTAAAAACGAACCATAACCACCAAATCTTGCACCTGTCAAAATTAGTTAGTCCCAATCCATGGCTTAAAAAATTCCAACATGTAACCAAAGAACTTCCCACAATTTTCTAGTAATTTTCTAATGCATCACTTACCCAAAGTCTCTGCAGAAACTCCACCTTCAAAATCTTTCTGGTACTTCCCCAACATGTCCTGAATCCTATCATCCTATAAAACACCAACTGCTTAATGTAACTCAAAATATAAGGCAATGACAAAAAGAAATTAAGACAACCAGCAACCGCAAGAACAAAAGGAAAAAAAAAAGAGTTTAAAACAGCAGAAAGGCTATTACAAAACATTAGACGGATAAATTGGCATAATGCTAGTCACAAAAGTTCCAAAATGTTAACCATTCATATAAAATAGAGAATTCCTTCTCAAGCCCGTTGTCAGTAGAGAAAGTTTTCCAATGCACAGTTCTACTTATGCTCTTTTAAACACAACATACGTTAAGGCATATCAAATAGCCATGTTCTAAATAAACATCCATTCTATACAAATGGTTTATTAAATTCAACAAAGGTTTTTTAGTTTCATCAAGTTAACTTAAGAGTTAAGACACTAACCAGCTCTTCAGCAGGAACAGGAACGAGATAGTAGAATTTTACAGTAGTAAACAGCACAATCCAGGTCCAGCAAAATCAGAGAAGTAAAAGCTAAATCACAGAGCAACTTATTGTTCATCTCTTTCACACTACTTACAAGGGTTCCATGAATTTCCAGACAAATTGCATGAGATGAACAAGAAAACACGAAACACCAATGTTCATTCTCTGACCAAAGACAACAAAATTAGAAGTCCAAGATTTTTCTTTTCTTTTCTCCTGAATATTCTCAGGAACTACACTGACCAAAAAACTATTAACAAATTGTTATGAGCTCCAAAGCCAAGTAGACAACCATTCATACAGCACCCACTGCCCATTTAGTTTAAAATTACAGGACCCATTATATATATATACACACACTTTCAAAACGGCAATCACAATTTTAGGAAAATCAATTGTATTACAAAACCCCAAAAGAAAAAAATAAAAACTTTTTATCAAAATATTACTGAAACCCTTACAAGGTAAGAGAGAGCCACATCAATATCAAAGTTCTGATCACCATTGTCCATGTAATCACATGCCTCTCCCTCTTCAATCTCAGTCTCTCCCATAATTCCACAACACCACAAGCTCAAAAACCAAACCACAATCCTAACACACTAACCTTAACTTTTCTCAGTCATCACAATCCCCAAAACTCAAGCAAAAACACAAAAAAGCAAAAAACTTTTCAAAATTTCTCTAAAAAAGTCACCCTTTTGAACTTAAATTAAAACCCCACTTCTAAAATCTAAAACCCAGAAAAACCATGAAGGAAATCCCCAGAATTACCATTATCACAATCACAAACTAATAAATGCTCTCCATAAACACCCACATAAAAGTATTGCTCTTTGTTAATATTCAATGCGATTCTCTCACACACGCTCAAGGGTAGGGAGAATATAATGGCAAGATATTAGCAGCAAATCTATGTGACATATGGCCTGTTCGATCAAAAAGTAACTAGCTTTGCTTTGTTTTCTCAAACTTTCCTCTCGAGGAACAGAGAAAGCGTTTTGTGTTTGCTTTTGTTGGTGTAGACTTCCAGTTTCTGTTATGCCTGCTTTCCACACGTAAAGGAAACACAAAAACCCCTAACTAGCCCTTGTGTTTGTATTTGCATTAGCTTTCTTCAAATGTACCTCATACTCATCAAATTCCGTCAAGTACGATCCAAATATTAAAACTGGTTTAATTCATGAACCGGTTCCAGGACCAGTTGATTTAAGTCAATTAAAATAATATTATTTTAATTAAAAAATAATATTATTTAATTTTAAAAAACTAAAATTAAATCAATTAAGTTTTTTATTAGCCTTTACGTTAATAGAATTACATAGATAAATTTTTATTGAATTTTTTAAAACTCCAATTTTTTTTATTAAACCTAATTCAAGTAGGTTAGATTTAATAAAACTTCTATTTAGACTAATTTTTTTAGTCTTTTAATATAGGATAAATGAGTCATTTTTTGATTGGAAGTTTAGCTAAATTAGGTTTAATTGACTAATATAGGGTAGATTTAACCAAACTTGTTATACAGGAACTTGTTTGCTCATGAATTGACACAATCACAAGGACAAAATCGAGGTGGTATTCCAAAATCTGGTTTTTTTTTGCTAAGTTGAGTGGATGATACATTACCCACCTATTTTTTTTTTAAAAAAAATAACTAGACAATATTGTCTCTGTTTCTTGATATGTTTTTAATTAAAAATTCTTGATTCTTTAGATGAAAGGGTATAACTCAGGTTTTTTAAACAATTAATTATATATTTAATTGAAACTATATTTTTAATGATTAAATTGATATTTACTAACAGTTAAGGATAATAATTTTATTTGAGCTCAATAATTATTATCCAACTGAACAAAAACGATTTATATATATGTATATTGTATTAAATAATGAATTTAATTTTATATACTCGAATAAGGTATAAGTATAAAAAAATTATTCATTAAATAATAAATAAAATATAAATAGAATAGAAACTCAATTCGTCGTAGATATCCATTGTAATTTGTGTTAATTGCACAAGGACTGGTTTGAGATCTTCCCTTAATATTGATAGTAGTCAATTGACTGAGGAGAATTGATTTACGGAGGACATGGTTTCATCTCAAACATTAAGAAATTGTTAGGTTGATTGCCATTTCATGTAAGGCACCAACCATTGACC
>NW_011499913.1:403278-403411 GCF_000495115.2 Populus euphratica
AATGAGCTAGAAGACATTTGCCTTGGATAATAAGTGGATGACTTGTGGAGCATTAAGATGCGGCTGATATGAAGTAGCAGTGGGCATGCGCAGGTTCCAGGAACAAGTTGACTCATGTCAAGGTGGTGGGCTC
>NW_011499913.1:403971-425940 GCF_000495115.2 Populus euphratica
ATCAGTACATCACCGGTCGGAATTCCCAACAGAAATTCACTGCTAATTTTCATTCAACACTTCTTTTTGGCCATTACTATTGGAAGTCCAGCATCAGATATTAAATGAATAAAGCATATTAAAGATATAGTGCAAATAAAAAACTGGCATGATGGACTTCAAGATTCAAGCTGCTTCTTTTGCAACGCAAAATCTCCGCCTGCTCCCTTCAGTCTGTATGTAACTTACAGAGCAATTAACTAGGGTATAAGAGAACAGCCACAGCTTGATATGGTGCCTAACCAACAGAGATACAGGATCAGACTTGCATCATTATTTGGGTAACGTCTTAAGAAAATAGAACGTTACCATTGTGGTGTTGAGTGTATTCAAGCATTGTTTTGTTCAACATTTAACTTAACAAGAAATTGCAATAAGAGGAACGATCCACCAATTTTTGTTTTAAACATATTTCTAACTCGACCTGGTTCGAAGCTCACCTCACAGGGTGGATGGGTTGACCCGCATGTTGGTTGGTCAACCCAAGTTTTATTTTATGTTTGAAATCTCTAAAACGACTTTGTTTTGGTAAGAAAAAACCTTGTTCAACGTAAAACCTGGCTTGAAAAAAATCCCATATAAACCTGTCATCGAGCTGACCTGCTAGGCCAGGTTGAGTTTTATAAGAATGGTTTCAAAGGAGGGCAATTTGTCCTCCCCCAGATTGTATCATAACAAAAACCCAGAAGGTTTATCAGCTGTCATTTTTGTTTGATGTACAGAGGCCAAACTGGCCTATCTGTTAGTATCATTAGCCCATATAATCAGGAATGAAGAAATATAATTAGGAAATCTACTACGAGCAAGACTTTTAGCACTTCGATATTGAAGATTAGAATCCTTCCATCTGAAAAAAAGAGCAAAGCACAGTGAATGATTTAACATGCCTGTGAAAGGTCAAGACAGGTAGTAGGATCAAGAGACTCTCATGAACCCTTTGTGCCTGTGAAAAAAGTTTAAAACCTACTACCAAGAAGACTCTGAACCAGTTGAAATTGAACAGTAGAATACAGCAGTAAGTGAATTGACTTGCACAAAAGCTAAAAATGGACGGGGGTGATAAAGTGAATTGACCTATGTGTGGGTAAGTCAGGTATCAAGGAAAAGAGGCTGTCTATTCCAGTCCCTCCTCTGTATGTGAGGAGAGAGCAGGTTCAATTGGCTTTCAATAAAGAAGCCCTGCTGGTGGATTAAAAATGAGACAGAAAGAAGAGGAGAGGTTTTGAAGAATAGAACTTGTGGGCAAACATTACCACATGTTCAAATGATAGAAGTCAACAACATCATCCAGCGTCAAAAACATAAGCAAGAGACAGCAAATATCATGTAAAAAACTGAGGCAGTTTCCTTTGAATTTCACATCCCTTAAAGCCTTTTTGTTTAAGCCACGAACATTTTGTATTCTACAGGTAGCAGGATTAACAATTCAAAATATATAGGTTTTGGGTTCAAATGCCATTCAACACACGTTGCCCTTTGTATAGTCATTCAGGCCTTGTAAAATAACTTAAACTCTGAAGTTATTATTATTATTTTTTTTACCGTATAGTATTAGAATTTAAAAGTTTAAATTTTACCATAGTATTAGAATTTAAAAGTTTAAATTTTATTATTTTTATTTTTTAATTAAATTAATAAAAAAATGCAAAGGACTTCAGTGGATTAAAGAGTAATAGCTCTTGAGTTTTTTGAGAAACTTACCTCCCCGTATATGATTAAATATGAAATTTATGATTAAATATAAAATTTCTATTAATATCGAGGGATATAGCTTAACTGGTTAGATTATAAATTTATTTTCTAAATATTACTAGTTTAAGTTCCACAAATCAAAAATACTGAAGATTTATATAGTTATTAATTTTAGTCAAGAATACTGAAGATTTATATAGTCATTAATTTTAAAACCTGTAAGATTAATCAAGATACACAAAAACTAGATAGAAAATTCATGCATGTTAATTAAAAAAAATATAAAACATATATCTATATCTAAATCAAGAAACTAGGATTGCGTTTTTTTCAAAAATCTGTTTCAATTGATGGGAGAGTCGGTACAATGGATAAGTCAGCAGGTGAATTAAGATTGGAACACCGTTAAGAGCCAGTTGCCATGTTAACAGACAAAATCAGGAATTAGTGATACCTAAAGAAGTGGTTTAATCAAAATTAACATTGTTTCGCAGCTAAATATAATAAAACATAACTACTGCAGCTACTGAACATAAACCAACAACTGAATGGTGCTGGCTAGCTAACGAGGAGGGATATGCTTCTGAATTCTCTTGCTACGTCTGTCATTGTTGGCCTATCTTCTGCTTCCTTGCTCATGCAACTATGAGCAAGTTTTGCAATAGCTTGCAGTTGTTGCTCCTCGATATCTCTTCTCTCGAAATTGCAGAATCTACAATCTCAATCATTTGTTGATTGTCGATAAGATCATAGACACGATCTCTCGATAAGATCGTTGACACGATTGTCGATAAGATCATAGACACGATCTCGTAAGAAATGAAACACATCACCAGCTTCACAATAAAACCATTTTCGCGCGCCTTGTCAAAACCTGGAGAAGAAACATACCAAAACTGAAAGCATCAAATTTCTCAGTTATATATGCCAACTGTAGCAAAACATTCAGGTGCCAAGCAACTCATCTTCCCACGAAGGATGTTGGAGTGAAAATTAGTGTGGTAAGAGTTTATGAAAAACAAAATTAAAGAACAAGAATAACATTTGAGAGGAATAAATGTTTCATATTAATTGTTTTCTCATTAATATATTTTTTTTCTCTGTTGCATTTATGCTCTATACTTTTTATTACAAGTTTATTTATGGATTTAAAATTTTAGACAATCAAAAATTAAATTAATCAAAGAAAAATCTATTTTGAGCAGGAAAAGTAATTTTACCGACTTAATTATTTGACGGTTTATAAAATAGTTGACCGGTTCATTTAATTTAACCAGCACACCAGTTTCTCTGTTTTTTAAAAAACCTAGAAATCTAGTTTATTTTCAACAAAAGATGTCTTCTACGTGGGATTGACTACCAGAAAATACGTATAGCAAGTGAAAAATCTGTCAGTTTGGCAACTCGATTATGATCCGTTATAATGTTTGCAGGTCTGATATATCTCGGTGTTTAACAGGCCTGGAAAGTGCAGTATGGAGACAAGCAAGTGCACAAGCAATATCTGCTTGTGATTTTTATCCTACATTTCCATGATAATGGCCGAGGCTGTATCTCATTCGTAGAAGAGATGTAGTAGGGGAGCGTCTCACTGCCTACAAATTCATACACCAAAATGGGATGTTCAGTGGCAAAGCAGCATCCTATGAGCTTTAGGACATTGCTGTGCGTACTCATTTGTGTCCCTGTGACAATGTCAAGGAAAGGTGATCCCTCAAATTCCTGCGATCGTAGCGGGACATTATAATTTTTTAACAGAAACTGGATGGTCTTCCAAATAGCTAGCCTTTGTACACTATGTAATCAACATCTCTTTGTATTATTTGTTCATAGTCATATTTGTTTGTTGCTTTCCTGATCACTTTTGCAGGGAAGGTACGGATAGGATTATACTTGCCATCACAAGAAGTGATGAGCTCCTCCAACAAGATTCTCCCATTCTTCATGAAGCGTGTCTCCTCTTTGGTAATTCTTTTCATCATTTTTAAACATGAAGCCATCTTACCTGCATGCCTAGCAAACCACAAACATATCACCTAGCTAGGTACACATGGATGGTTGTTGCTTCCTATATATCTACTTTTGAACATTAAGATGCGTTTAGTTTGGTTAGTGTCTCATGAGAGAAAATACATAATATATATATAACAAAAACAAAAACATAAGAGATGGAAATAGAAACAAAAAATAATTAAACCAGAACCGAACGCTTGCCCCTACCGGTAATAGCCATTTCCTTACCGTACAGCACAACTTATTACAAGGCTCATTGATACATATCCTAAGAAATCAGAGAGGGAAAGGAGGACAGCCATCTACATGGTGCAGAAAACTTCCATAAAGCCAACTAATTTAAGGACATTAATACTCCATAACAACAAAAACCAAAGAAAAAAGATATGCAATTCAACAATACAAACTTAAATTTATTACATTATGTGTTATTGTGACAATTGGCCCTTTCGGGAATTTATTACATTGTGTTATTGTGACAATTGGCCCTTTCGGGAGGATCATGTTCTTGTTGATCCCAAGCCACTGATATTACTAGCTAAGAAGTGAAGGCCATGATATCTGGATCTTGTTGGAGCTGAATCATGTCCTTTTCATCTAAGTTCAACCAAGCTTCAATTCCATCACCAGATTTAGTATCATTCAGAATAGTTAATTCTATATTTGGCGGCACAAGACTCACCCATGCAGGCTTTCCCCAGCCAAAGTTGACTTCATACAAGCCCATCCTACACCAGCTTGTGAACCTGAATATACCTACCTCGCTTTTGTTCAATTCTTCGAACATCTCTGCAAAAGAATTAGTCACCACTCAAAACATTTCAGCAATGTTTATGGCCTTTACGCATTCCGAACTGGCTCTTCTCTTAGCATCTCCTATCAAACTCACAAGCTCACTCAACACGAGTTTGCTCTGATTTTTTGCATCGAACCGAGCTAAGATAGGCCTGCAAAGGTTTCCACATTGATTATCTAGCGGGACACCAACTTTTCCTCTCAAATTGAAAGGCAGACTCATTGAAGAAGACCTGAGGTATCCATGCTTCTCTTTGGCCACACTGATAAGAGCTTTCCATATAAGTGCTGAGACCACCTACACACGCGAAGGGTGATGCTTGACTCCAGAATCAGCACCGCTAATTACTTCAGATTTCAGTTTCTCTATTGCTTCCCTGTCAAACCGAAATATTTTCGAGACAATTTTCTTACTAGCCATGTGAGGTGGAGGTACTGGAAACCTGAGCCTGCTGGAATCCGGGAAGTTGAATGGTGAAACGAAGGTTTGAGGAGTAACTTTACTAATCCCTTGATCATGAAAATGAGTTGTAGCCCATGCATTGATAAATCTTGACATGGTCCATCTACCAGCTATCCTGTGCGAATTGAGCACACCGATTGCTAGCCCTCCACACTTGAAAATGTTAACTTGAATAGCCAATAAAGGACTAGTGGCAGATTCTGCTAAAGAAGGAACAAAACGACGAAGCAGCTCGTATGGTTTGGGCTCTTGCTGGAGAATTTGACTGAGGTCTCCATCAGCTTTAGCTTCCAAGAATTCTACCCCAACATCATTACAATCAACTATGAGTTTGTCTTTGATGAATCTTCCTGCTAGAGGGTAAAAGAGCGTTAAGACTTCTAACAATGATTTCTCTAGCTGCTCAACTAGGTTCTGTGTGTTGATGTTCTCTATTTCGTGGTTGGCATTGGTGTAGTAGAAAATATTGGGTACATAATATGGATACTGATCAAGAATCGAAAGTTTCAGAATTTGAAGGTGAGGAGGCGTTTGAACTGATGGCTTGATGAGCTTTCTTGATGTGATTTGAACCTCCATTGTTAACTGTCTGTAGTAATATATAGGGGAACAATGTAATGGGTTGGTGTTTGGACTCTGGGAAAAGGGAAGCTTTAGTTCGAAATTGAAGTCATGAAATCATCGTTTGGAGTATTGCAAAAATGGTGGATATACAGATATTTATAGCGGGGTCAGCATGCAGGTGTAGAAACGACTGATAAGGTTTTACTTCCTGTAAATAAATAATAGGTAAAAAGAAAGTGTTCGGCTTCGATGATTAAAGATTACTAGAATATTCACCCGTGTTTGCAGCGGTTAATGATAAAATTTTTTATTAAATTTTAAAAAATATAAAATATATATTAAATATTTTGTCTCCAGCAATCAAATCAAACCCAAAAAATATAAAATATATGTTAAGATAATATTTATTTGATTTTTTCAAATTGATCCCATCAATTTATTTCCTTTTTATAATATGGAAAAAAAAAGACAGCATAACCAATACTATTTCGTTCTACTGCCTCCATAACCAATAACATTGGTTCTCTTACTTTTTTTTTCTTTTATTTAATTTTTTTATACATTAAAAAATAAATAAATTGATGGGCTATTTTTATATTGTATAAAAGTTAGGTGATGATAATTTTTTTATTTGAGTTTAGGTTGAATTTTCTTATTAAAGTATATTTATTTTTGTGTTTCAAAAATACTTTTCAAAAAATATGAATTTTTTTTATTTTTTCTTAATTCAAACTAATATTTTTTTATGTTTTTATATTATTTTGATGTGATTGAAAATGAAATAGGTTCCTAAAACTTCTCTGTCCGGCCAATCCAATAGCATTGGTTCTGGATTGGAAATATCTTAAAAGGAAAACAAATTTAAGGGAAGGAAATTAGTTGTTAGTATAGTAGGCGCTGCTCTACTATGCGTTATTCATGGTGTTATTGTAGAAAATATTTTATTTGAAGATGGTAATAATGTAAATACTTTCTGTACTTTTAATCCAACTCAAATATTTTTATATTTAAAAAAAAATTATTATTGACTTGCTGCGAAGTGCGACCCAATATGTTAGTTATCATATTATTACGTAAGGATTATTTAAAAAAAACATATATTAAAATAATATTTTTTTAATTTATTAAAAAAATAAATAAATAAACTTTACAGCCAAACCTAATAGACTTCATAGAAAGAGCCACTATGATTCGATCTAGCTCCTTAACCAGACCCAAGGTTGTGGTCTAGCCGACTTTATTGGGTCTGGTTGCAGAGCCAGACCCAATCACATTGGCTCTTTCTGCTGAGCCAGTTGGGTGTGGCTTCATAGCCAAATCCAAGGATATTTTTTTTATATATTTTTTTTTTTGGTGTGGTTATAGTGCGTATAGCCAAATCCAAGGATATTTTTTATATATATTATTTTTTTTTTTGGTGTGGTTATAGTGCTAGACCGCAATCAAATCCAATAATATTTTTTTGACTAAAAATAAAATTTTTAAAATATTATAATGTCAATAATATTTTTTTGACTAAAAATAATAAAAATAAAATTTTTAAAATATTATAATGTTATTTATAGTATAAACACTTTATGTTTATAGTATGATGCACAATATAATAAATATATATGTCCATCGTAATTGACTGTTTTTCCATGCCTTTTAAGATGCAGTAATAAAGTATAATATTATTAATGTTAATATATACTGTAGCAACTGGTAGTCAGATTCTCTAGGAGCAAAACATTCATAAGTAGAGAAGGAGCAGGGGGGATTGTTGAAACTTCTCACGTATTAACCGACATTCTTAATTTTAATTTTACAAAACTTTTATCACCGTTTGTCATCAAGTATGTATAACAGTTTTGATCATCAAATTAAAATCTTGAGTTTTAATTTTTCAGTATGAAATTGTTAACCTTTTATATAAATACTAAAATCTAGTGAATCATGGGTTTAAGAATAGGAGGCTATCTTATTAAAGTGTATCTTTTTCTCTACCTATGATTTTTTTTTTTCAAAAAGAGAGAGAGAGAGAGAGAGATATTTCTTATTAATAAAAAGAAGTTAGCCACATAGATTGTGGCTAGCCAAGATAAGGCACAACTCATGATGAAACATAAGAGAATTGCATTTGTAGAGGCTAAAAACTAGATAATATAACCTATATTTCTTAGATTTTTTTCTTATAATAATCAAAGTTTTACTAATTGCTCAGAAGACCATTAAGTCAATGGAATTCTAAAATAGAATACAATGATAAAAACCATGAAGCAATACATAAAAAGTAAGAATATCTGTCACTAACAAATTAAACTTTAGGTGTTAATAAAGTTGAATAGAAAATCATGCTTGTTAATATAAGGCTATGCATTACGAGAAAGTCTCATGCACCACCACCTTTGGTGAATCCTGCAACAATCCAAGAGAATGGTCTCCCACGTTGCTATGCTCAAGTGTTCATAGCAGAAACCATTGATCATGATTTCTTCTGGTTCTTCCTTTTTCCTGTGCTTCTCTGGATGTAAGGCGACTACAGCACCACGTAATGTGATATTCCTTAAGCATGACATGGAAATCAATTGAGATCAAGTTGTTTCCTGTAGATGGGACACATATGCTGAAAGCCTTTGAATCTTGATTCCGTAATTTAATGCTTTGGATCATAAATTAGCAAATGCCCACCACTGCAGAATGGGGGCCGAGTGATCAGAGGTGGAAAATTAAACATCTCTCATGCAATTCCCATCATTTCATGAAATCATCTCCTCGGTAGTCGATTGTATCATTATGATTGTCCAACTACTTTCTGAACAACGCTTACATTGAGCAAGGTGTCCCATTAATTCTTCATCAATACGTTTGATGCAGGGCATCGGTGGCATTGATCTACCGCTTTTAAATTGTTTGATGGAACCTGGCTGGAGTGTCAGAAAGCCATCGGTGAAGATGGGTAGGTAAGATATATGGCTATGACCTCTTAAATGATTTAAAATATGTTAATATTAAAATTTTATCGGTTAATTAAAAAGTATTTTCTTATTTAATAACCGTATACTTGATGAATGTGTGATATATGAAGAGTTTATTTAGAAAATTAATATTCTCTTTGTCCCATAACTATTTGTTTCATTCCTCCAGAAAAATATATATGAAAATAATTGAGGGTTAGAAAAGAAACGCGGTTTTCTTCATCAATTTACGTTCATAACTTATTCTCTCAAAGAGTTTGCTATGAATCCAAGTACACAGTACTCTTTAATACTTTGAATGTGAAAACCATAAAGTTTTAAAATTAAGGGCATTATAATTTATATTTTTTTTTATTGTGTTTTTGTTTACAATCTAAAGAATTGAATTGCTTATATGTAGTATATAGTACTTCCGAAATTCATATTTTCTATTTAATGACTATTACTTCTTCTAATTTCTTATGAACCCTAGATTTTAAATGAGAAATTTTATTTTATTCTTCCAATTTCTATTATTCAAATTTATATATGAATGTTTTCTGGAGAATATCATCATTTATATTTCCATAACTGATGATGAATTAAGTTTGAGTATTGTTTTGTGTAAGTGCTTGAATCTGTACATGTGATCAGCTTAAAGAGATTTTATTATGAAGAAGTAGTCATGAATGTACGTGGTTGGTTCATCACTTCATATGATTCAGTGAGATAGCACACAATAATTTTCTGAAGAAGCAGTTTGCTACATTCATATCTTATGTAAAAATTGGATCAAGAATTTATATTGCTAAAATCAAGAGCTGTCTCTTTGAAGAGAATGAAAATATTGTTGGACAAAGTATTACAGGATGAGTAGGCATATGTTCTCACGAAAGCTACATTGAGATAGGTATATACAACAACAACTTAATTAACGAGCTGGAAAGGATATTGGCATTAATTGTATTGCTATTAATGCAAGATTTATATGATTTATTTATTAGTAATATGTCATGTAACAAATTAGTTAGATACCCATATTGATTTTTATTCATATAAAATATATTTATTATTAATAAAAAACTTTTTTTATTTTTAATATTTATATATATTTGATTAATAAATCTAATATTTAATTAATGAATCCAGTGTAAAGGAAATTATATAGTAGTTATAATTATAAGATTTTTATTATATCAAAACATTGTTTCTAAATATTTCTAATCAATGTTTTATTAATGTTTTATTAAGACTAAACTTTAAATAAAGTTGTTGAGATTAATGTATATTATTTTTATTTTTTTATGAAAGAAAGTATATACTCTCATAAACAGAGGTATAATGGATATTTAGAACTAATATGTAGGTATTTATCACATGTCATGTATAAGTAACTGACTTGTAAAAAAAATTTATATGAAAAGATCACTTATATCTATGTAAAGATTCTCGTGATAGTTGTGTAAATTATTTTTAAATTTGATATCACTAAGTTATCTCATATAAAAAGTGTTATACTTTAATTTTGAACAACCACATGTTATCCTAATTAGCACAACTTGATTTTTGAATTCATGACCAACACATAGTCTAGATCTTCTCTTAGGTTTTCATACCTATGTAAACTCAAAATCATATACAAAATTTTTCACCTATATAAACAATACAGAGATTTATGCAACATGATAATATAACTAATTCCCTAATATAAATTGATTATCATACTACAAAAGTGAATATAAATATCATAGTTGCGGAATATTAACTAAATATAAAGAAAAGGTACTAATTATAATAAAAAAAAGTTTTGAAGGTCCAAAAAATATATTATGCTAACAATCTATAAGCCTTAAAAAAGATTAATGAGAAGGTGAGTTCAATAACTCAGTAAATAGATAACATTTAATATACGTATACGAGGTAATACAAAAATAAAAAATATATATGTCATAACCTAATTTTTGAATTTTTTAAATAATAAAAATAAATAAATAAATAATAAATGACAAAAAAATGAATGGATAAAAAAATAATTTGTGGATTGGGTTAAGACAACAAAAAATAAAAGTTTGAGGACTAATAAGTATGAAATTATAAAAATTAATAAGTTTAAAGATTTAATCAAACTTTAATTTAATTAATGCAATCAAGGGCTTAATTAAAAAAATACCAAAGTTTGGGGTTGATTTGGGTTAAAATTGTAAGAAATAAAGTCCAAGGACCAAAGTGAATAGATAGTGATACTATAAGAAGTGAAGTTTAATTTATTTTTTCAAGAGTAATTCTGAAAGAATTAAAAGTTGAAAAGTCAATTAAAAACTGAATTGATTAAATTAAAAACCAATGATTATTTTGTAAATAGCACCGAAATCCAGGGGTTTAATTGCAACTAATCTAGGGAAAAAATTAAGAAAAAAAGATTTTTCATGAATAGGGATCCAATTGTTAAATGTTAAAAAGATTAAAAATAGCTATTTTAGTTGAAAACGGTGCCGTTTAAAATACAACTGTTCATCGCCTTCATCCCACTAATTCAACGAAAAACGAAGCAGATCATGGTAACGTCTCTCTCCCCCACGATGAATGTCGTTACCGAAGCATGAGAACGGACAGGAGAACGAACAAAAAACCAAGGAAAAACAGAGACAACAGGGCTGACAAAACTAAAGACACAGACAAAACAAAAGCAGAACAGCACAGGAGGAATAATACATGGAACGCAAACAGATCAGGACACAAAAAAATGCAAACAAGGAGAAAACTAGAAGAAAAGGAAGAACCACAGAGAGAACAAACAGAGAGATAACCAGAAGAAAAGGAAGAACCACGTAGAGAACAAAACACTTAAAGATAGAGATTAGCCAGCACGCCTTCTCCATCGTGTTCGTCCCTTTGTTTCCGTCTCCAGGTAAGTTCTTCTCATCTATGTGCATGCAAAATTCAATTGACATCTTACTGTTGGTAATTGTACAAGCACACGTGAAGTAGTTCACGCGTGTCTTCTGTTTGCAGCCCGTCGGGTCATTAACCTTGGCTAGTGATTGGGCTAGGTCAGACCAAGCTACAAATAAAAAAAACAGAGGTCAAGTTGGGTCGAACATCAAACTCAACCGGTCAAATCTATTTTAGATCAAGAGTATATTTGACAAAACACTTTATCCTTTTTATTCCACTCCTTTTTCCTTTGATATCTAGACAAGCAAGCCTTTTCATATATAAATTCCAAGAAAATTCAAAACCTTTTTGAATTTATTTGTAGGTTGCTTACATTTTCTTTTAGGTATTTTATTGTATAGTTGATCTATGAATTTTTATTATGAAATGTAAATCCGATATATGATATATTTTTTCTTTAAAAAAATATACATGCATTGATTTAAATTTATTTTACTGGTATATTCACTGACGCTAGAGTCAAGAATACCGTATATTTTTTTTTACTATGTAATATTTACTAACACTAGAGTTAGAAGTATCCGTAATATAATGTTTACTAACGCCAGAATCAGAAATATTATAATCAGATCATCGATAACATAATACAACAAATCCTTAATAATGTAAGACAAAATCAACAATGCAGTCTACTTAGGTAGAACACTTAAAGGGTGATACTATTTTTATATATATATATAATCAATCCTGTATCATAGAATCTTTGTTAACCAATTAAGGTTTTTAATTATCATAATACTATGTGGCGACTCCTTAAACAGAACCTTTCTCGTCTAAAAACAAAATGCCAAAAATCTATTTTTTTAATTTAATTTTTAAAGGTTGTCATGATATTGAATGCGACAGAATAACGACTCCGTTGGAGATTTTTAGGACCAAGCTTTATTTTTTCTCTTATTATTGCTATCTTGTTTGTCGTCCATGTTTATTGCTTTTAAAAACAAAATATAAAAATACATGGTGTGCTTTAGTATTTTTACACAAAATTAAAAAAAAAATATTTGCAAATATTTTGGATTTAATAACTAGTTTACTGAATTATTTGCAAACATTTTAGATTTAATAACTAGTTTACTGAATCCATGAGAAGCTGAAAAAATATTTTAATAACCTCTAAAAATTTAAATTCATGTGAATTAATAGTCAGTATTTTAGTGTAAATATTAGATCTACAAGTAGGCTAGTATTTAAATATCAAGAATTGACTAGAAAATTCTTAAAATTATTTTGAATATTCACCAATTTTAATTTGAGATATTTTTCACCATAATATACTAGTTGTGAAAAACTCTTTTGCTTTTCAGGACAAGTGAATCCTGTCAAGGCACATGGATATTTTCACAAGAATTGATTTGGGCACATATGTAAATCTATAATAAATTCAAAAGGCTAGAGTTATTTACATGAGTGAATCTTTATCTTAAGTTATAGACAAATTATTGGTTAAAAATCATCAAAACTTTCAAATCACATTTAGATTATATAATACAGTCTATCTGAAGTAGAATATATTAAAGGTAGTAATATATTTCTTAACTTCAATCAGTCGTTTACTTTTAAATTTTTTTTATTAAAAATCAATACACCGGGATTTTTTAATAATTCTGAATTAAATATTCAGATAATGACTCTCTGAACCCAACACGTCACGCCTACCTGCAACAATGTAAACATTTATATTTCAAGTAAAAATAAGTGAATTACTCTTGAATTGAATTCATTGCAGCAATCACCCTCTATTACTATTTCACTTATCTTTCTTTTATTAAAATTTATGCATTGGCATTATCAGGTTAAGGTTGGTTAATTGTTCGTGATTTTTGCACCAATCTCCCTGGTGCGTTCATCTATACCTCACTCAGTAGAGACTTCTTGCCTTCTTCTTATTATTGGTTCATCGGTAAAAGTTACTATAAATTATTCCTTAATAGTATATTTAAAATCATCTAAATTTAATTCAATTAAGATGTTTTAATAAAATCTCATATTTAAAATTATTTTAAGCATCACGAATTGAACTTTAAATGAAATCCAATCTCTAAAAATAAAAATAATATAAAAATAAATTACGTATAACTTCTCTATTTATTATACTAAAATAAAAGTTAATGTTAAAACTAAATATTCACCTGTCATCTTTCTT
The DNA here is from genome assembly GCF_000495115.2 of Populus euphratica. Taxonomy (NCBI): domain Eukaryota; kingdom Viridiplantae; phylum Streptophyta; class Magnoliopsida; order Malpighiales; family Salicaceae; genus Populus; species Populus euphratica. Next base: position 417,572 of record NW_011499913.1, read on the forward strand.
TCTTTTTTATCACTATTCTCCCTTTTGTCAAGAGTGAATATGCATCATTATTAAAACCTCAACTACAGAGTCACCAAAACACTCTTCTCTTCCCATTCTATTGTATATTATTTGTCCTTAATTTTATGGCTTGTGTGGTCTTGTAAAAAATAAGACGATGGACAAAAACCCCTAAATTAGGTCTAACAAAGGCTGAACATGCACCATTATTAAAACCTCAACTACACAGTCACCAAAACACTCTTCTTTTCTCTAGGATTATTTGTGGTGTTGGCAGTAATAGTGATAAGGATAATATAAAAAATAAATTAAATTAAATTTAGTGTTTCAAACATATAATTAATTTCAATTTATTTATTAATTAAATTCAAATTTAATACTATAATTAAATTCAATTACAATAAAATTAGTTTCAAACAAACTTTAAATAAAACCATTAAATTCTACATCAAATAATCATTAAGTGTGATGTTAAAAAACAAAACACACAACAAATTAAGTTATATCGTATAAATCATGAACTTGCGAATTAGAAATCGTAGAAGAACTCCTTGAAGAGTTCCATGTGATTGCTTTCTAAGCAAGTAAATATCATTAAGCTCCCATCATTACTTGGGCATCGAGCAATGTATGCCATGCCCTCGAAGCCAACAATTGCTGGCCCCATAAAATAAGGTCGACCCCAACCAAAATCAGCATCATATATCGGCATTGCCATCCAACTCACAATATTGAGGTTTGGACTCTTAAATGTGCGTGGCCCTCGCTTCAAAGCCTCTAAATCAGCCTGGACTTGCAAATAATCAATGGCTGATCTCAAATATTCATTGTCCATTCTTTTCAATGCTCCACGGATTTTTGCTATGGTATGCACCAATGGCTTTGATTGGATTTCGCCTGATAAACCTAAGATCGCTGTTGTGAAAAGAACATTGCCACAGTATCCGGCTGGCAATGGTGGGTTCAATCTAGATCGCCCATCTGTTGGAATATGTAATTTTGTTGCTTGGTCGTTTGTGATTCCACGGGCCTTGCAGGTGCATTGCCAAATATGTGCTGCTAGGATTTCAAAGGTGCTATAGTTGATAGTGCCATCAACAACGTCTTTTCTAGACTTGTTTTTTAGGGTTCGGAGTTGATCTGATGTGATGGTGAGGATTTTTGCACAAGTGGGTTTAGGATTTGATTGGATTTCTAGGGTTGGGTCACCGGAGTGATGGGTGTTCAAGGGAGGAGGGGGGTCGTATTCTACGTGATGCATAGCAGGGATAGGCGGAACTCGAGCATCAAGCAAGGTACGGTCAATGAACGGTGGGGTGGTAAGAGATAGTCCTCTTGCTATTACAGACCATGAGTTGATAAAATGGATTGCAGAAGTTCCATCTCCTAAGATATGGTGTAAGCCAACTCCAAGACATACTCCTCCACATTTGAAGAATGTTGCCTGTTAGCAACATACACAGCACCGAAATCATAAGCAGAAAACACTTTTAAGTTTCTAAAACTCAATACAAATTAAAAAAAAAAGTTTTTTTTATTGTACTTTAAAAAAAAAAACTAAAATAATACTTTGTTCCCTAAAAAGATGTGAAATTGCAAATAGAAATATATGCATATTAATTTATTAAACTTGTTTTCCTATCAAAGAATGAGAGATGCATGCAATGATTGTTGACAATGTAATTAAACACATTAAATATGGAAACTAATATATCTATTGTTATCTCTTTTATCAAGTCATAGCTATAAAAGCTGTTTAATATATCTCTCCTATTTCATAAAAAAAAAATCTAACTTATTTAAATGCAAAAATATTTTTTTAATTTAATTTATCTCAACGTTCAAATAAGATCCGAGTGAGTAAAAAATATTTTATAATATGCTACTTTTCATCTCAAATCTAGCGTAAACCCTAAAAAATATGCAAATCCTTTAACTCAATATATTCTACAATTAATCCTTGCACATTCTTCACATATTATATTATGCGTACTTTGCCTTGCATTGGTTAAAAATCATGCACAACACAAATAATTTCAATACTTTTGAATAAAATCCAAAGACAGCATCAAAAACCTTACCTGTAACAGTAGTAGAGGATAGGAAAATATGTTTGAACGATCAACATCTGGAATGAACTGCAGCATCTCAATGTGGGGAGTAAAATCCCCCAATTCATCAATGGTAGATCTTGTTTCAGCCTCGACAAATAAAACCCCTTTGGCGTTGCACAATATCGACATTCTACCATTTTCATCCTTCTCTAACCTCCCTGCCACATGGTAGAATGGCACAAGAGCCTTGCTCAGGGCCTCCTTGAGCACTTGAGGGTTAAAAAAACTGGAAGAATCATTAACTGGCTTGTAGAAGTATATTGTTGGGACGTGTACAATTGGCACCAACAGGTCCAGATTTGAGCTCCGTAGGCTTTTTTTGGGTGTCTCTTCGGCAGGACGTACAATAGCTGACTCTTTTATTCGAATATCAACTTTTACCATCTGCACAACAACAAAATCCTGTTAAAGTCCTGTTGATATATATATATGTTGTTTAAATTGTTGAAAATCAACTCCATGCTCTAATCTTGAAATAAAAAATAGAGAGAGAGAGATTCCTCATGCCTTGCGGCCTTATACAGACAATAAAATTACTTTTAGGAGAGATTCCTCATGCCTTGCTGCCTTATACAGACAATAAAATTACTTTTAGCATTAGAGGGCAAAAAAAGCTTCGTCCCAACCCTCACGCACTCAGAGGAGGAGGAAAGAGGGGCTTTTGTACACAGTTGGTGAAGACGAATCCTATTTATAGACAAACAGTTTTAACATATTTTCTTTAACTTTTTAGAATTTAGAGGGCAAAAAATGAAAGTGGGAGGTATTAATTTGAAGTGTCAGACAAGATATAATATTGCAAGTCATGCAAGGTGTTGCCTAGCTACTTCTCCAACAAACCTTAATTTCACATGGATACAAATCTTAATTAATAGCTACTCGGGGATCACTATTGTATGGATAAAAGATGGTCATGGAATCCATGCATTTAATGTCCTAGGTCCTTATCCATAGTGTGGGTGCCCCGGGAACGACAATATCTCCTATTGACACCTCATTGGTAGTTTAGTTTAAATTACTAGATAAATGATTGTCCTATATATTATCATTATTCATGCATTTAAAGATAAAAAATATATATATATATTTAGAAGTTCTCAACATTAGTTTTTCTAGTGGAAAGAATTTAACTTGAATGGAAATTAATCCAGTTAATTTTGTGGGTTTAAAAGTAACTCAAACAATTTATAAAAATATTTAAAATAATATTTTTTAATATTAAAATAACAACATATTAGATTAATTTGGATCTATACGAGTTATTAAATTATGATAATCCTATAAAAAATATGTCAAAATAAATTATAAAACTTAATTTTCAATCAATTTAAAAATCTTATCGTAGAACTCTATTTTAATAGTTTTTATGATTTTTTTATTATTTTTTAATTTCATATTTTTTTCCTTTTTCATTTTATATTTTCATTTTTTTCTAATTGATGTAGGGTTTATAATTTATTTAAGGCTTTATAAACCTTCTAAAAAAACAGTTGTTATTTTAGAAAAAATAAAATCTGCAAATTTGAGACTCATATCTAGAACCTTCTTCGGTGATTAAAATTCATATATTTTTTCTTTGTTGTAGTCGTATTTAGTTTCCACTGCATTATATTATGCTAGATAAAAATACCATATCTCTTGGGGACGTCCACATGCAAGCAGGCGGGCAGCATTTGCTGTGTCTCTCTGATCCTTTGCTATATGATTTTAATTACTCGTGTTCTTCATTCCATGACCATTATATATGAAATGCTAATTTTTTCATGAATTCATTCTACAAAAGTGGCTTCGACTGATGGGGTAATGGCATACCAGCCATAACCATTATGAAATATGCAGTTCGTTTAACAGGTCCTGCACTGCACATGATTGATTTTTTTTAATCTCCAGTTAATTGCTGAATCTGAGATTTTGTTTTTATTTTAAAAATATTTGTATTTTCTTTATATCTTTTCCAGACCATCTATCTAGTAGGTCTATCCTTCCACACTCAATCTTGTCTGTTAATTCCTCCACAAAAATCTTGTTCGTTCACCTATTTCATCCTACGTTGTCTGACACGACTAAAAGATTGATGTCTTCTCCCAAGTGCAGGAGTGTCGAAATAATAAATAACCCGGCAAGATCGGGGTCGAACCACAGGGAGGTTAATTGTACAAATTATAAACGATAATAGTACAACAACAATAATAATAGTAATAACAATAATAACAACAATGACAATAACAATAATAACTATAATAATAATAATAATAATAATAATAATAATAGTAGTAGTAGTAGTAGTATTAACTTAGCTAGACATAATGAAAGAAAGCAAAATAGATAAACAAAATAAGAACATAAAAGTTAACTAAGTAAAGGAAAGGAAATGAAAGGCATAAACTTAATATTAATGAAAACAAAGCATAAAAAATACAAAGAGAGAAAGGAAGAGCATGATCTTGATCTGGACACCAAGATGCCTAAATGCATGGCAAATGCCTCCTTTTATAGGCCAAAAATGGGAACTATTGATTTGATGACTAATTGATAAGTGGGTGACCAACTTTTGACTTGGTGACAATCCTTATCTTCTCTTGTCTGCCCAAAACGTCATTGATAACGTCAAAACTGGAGCCAGTTGCAAACATGAAAGTTGTAGGCAATTGTCTCAGCTTTCTTGTGTAAACATTTCAGCTCATTTGGACTTCTAGAACTCCAGATATGGCCAAAATACCGAATAGTGCTCGGGCTGGAAGACAGATTCGGGCTTCTTTGTTGTTGCTACTATTTGGACTTGATAATGGCCTTTTTAGATCTTGGGCTCCATATGAAAGTTGTAGGCCTATGTCTTACCTTTCCATCCATATAAATTGGACCTAAATCTGAGATATATAGCTCCAGATATGACCCATTTACCGAACAGTGTTCCGGTTTGGATTGCACCGACATCTCTTTTCTAAGTTTGGCCATCTCTTTATCCTTGCAATTTAAGTTCTTCAAGTGCAAAATGATGATATAAACCCATGATAAAAATGCACTTTTAAGTACTAATCATTGTCCTTGTACAGAATTTTACCAAAAAAAAAAAACAAAGGCAAAACATAAATTTCCTTTTATTATTGTTATCATCAATAATATTATTATCTTCATTATTATTATTATTGAAAAAATAAAAATCATGAACATGATTTTAAGGATAGAATTGAAAACTATATATAAACACTTTGATATAATGCCCAAGAAAAAACAATAAAAATTCAAAAAAAAGGACCAAATTAAAATCATTATTATCATTGAAAAAACAAAAATTATAAACTTGATTTGAGTATAAAATTAAAAGCCATAAATTTTTGGACAAAAGAGCAAAGAAAAAAAATAAGAAATTAAAAGTAGAAACGCCGAGATGAAATACCTTATATATACAAATTAAACACCATGGGTTAAATTGAAATCAAATAAAATTTTAATAAAAGAAAAATGACTAAAAAACAATAATCAAAACTAAAATGTCTGAATCTGAAATAACAATAACAATAAGGATCATGGAGTATTTACTGAGGTAAAAGAGAGAAATAAAGAAAAAAAATGAGTCACTAGCAATACAATGGTCATATTTGAAGAAAACGCGTAGCATATAATGAAAAAGAAGATGGTGACGAATAAACTATGATGGAAGAAGCTCATCCTTGATCGCTGAAAATCGCTGCCTAAAGTATGTAGTGACTCCAATGTGATAGCACGTCTTTTGCACACATTAACAGTTTTTTAAATATAAAATTATTATTTTAATGATAAATTATGTTACTATTCTCAACTAAACTTACAATTAAAAAAAAAAATTCAGATACCTCAAACTATAATAAGTTCAGTAGTATGCATCAAAGGATACATGTATAACTCTATTACGTGTGAAAAGGCAAAATATCTAAATACCTTTACTTGAGATTTCATTTTTTTTTTACTTTTAAAAATATTTTGGTTATTTTATTGTTCATTAACACATTGAATGTATAGATGAAAATACCCCTAAACAGATCAATAATAATTGTCATGGGGGCGACAAGCGTCTTCTAACGACAGCAGAGGCTTTTGTCGTGCCTCCTAATGAGGAGTGTTATGTGTTGGAAAATTATGATTAATTTTTGGGAGTCGTCATCTAATATTATGGTTATTAGGAACCTATGGTCTACGAGAATCTGAGTAAGGAACTTGTTGTGTAAGGGGAAGACGCCTCACCCCTAGTGTACCCTACCTAAGTTAAGTTGCATTATTGTTTGATTATTTTTTAAAATTAGGTTTCTATTTATTGGTCTTTTCTAAAACTCAGGGTAGATCTCTCTTCATGAGAGAGACTCTACCTTATCGAGTTTAATCGTTCTAAAGTCTGAATATTAACATCGTATTTATTTACATATTGTATCTTTAATACTTGAGGGTGTACTTTATCATGTAATTTTACACCTCAAATATTAAAGTCTACATCTGGATCCTAGAGAAAATTGATTTTTTTTTTTGATATTTTGGTCAAACCTTAATAGGTAATCATAAACTGGTTATGATATCCATTTTTGGGTTTTCAAAACATGAGAAATATGCAATTGTGTTTCTTTTTTTTTTTTAATGAAAACATGCTAGAAATATTTTAGGATTTGGCCGTATGTATAAAAATAATTTTTAGAAATAGAAATTGATTTAAAATATATTTTTTAATTTTTTTGAAATATTTTAAAGAAAACTGGATATTTTAATACCGAATTTATATTTTACAGTGTAAATATACAAACCGATATTATACAAAATTGATAGAAAAATATTTAAGAAAATCACAAATTTTTTAAAGGATTTTTAAAAATTTTTAGAGTTTTTTTTAAAAGAAAGAAATATATAATATAATATTATATATATATAAATATTATTACAACATCTAGGTCGAGCTCAACTCCAGAAGAGGTGGGCCAAAATCAGCCCAAAATGGTTGGGCCGATGTTGGCCCAGAATTATTATTATTATTATTTATTTATTTTTTTTTGACCGGGCTGGACCCAGCCCATACACTTATGTTGGGCCAACACTGGCCCGACCCAAATGCAATTGCAGAATGTGAATAGTGGTTCACGTTCTGCATGTAACCGAAATGGTTGTAGGAGGTGGCAGTTGGCGGAGTAACGGAGGCAACCTTGCAGAGGAGAAACGACTTCTGTCATTAGCCTAGCGTCAAATCAATGGAGGTGCTGGTGGAAGAAAAGATGGCCTCAGTTGACTGCGGTGGCAGAAGAAAACAGAAGAAGCGGAGGAAGAAAATCTGTGAAGGGGAGAGGGAAAACCTCGTTGTGACTCCCGGTGGATGGCTGGTGGCTTAATGTGGTGGAACTAGTGGTGGAGAAGCTATTGATGGCTTCAGTTGGTGATTGGAACGGTGGAAGGAGAAGGCGAGAGAAAAAATTGCAGAAAACCGGGTAGAGGGGGCTAGTTTTTGGTTGATTCTGGACCCGATTTTCTCCTCTCTCAGGTCATCAATGGAGCCTCTATTTATAGGCGGAGGAAGAAGACAATCTTGTCTACACAGGGGAATAAATTTCAGCCCCTGATTCAATTGGGAAGGATCCCAACCGCTGGTTCAAAGTAGGCATGGTGCACTGTCAAATCTGTCGAAAACGTTGTCTGAGTTGGCATGTTCAGGCCGGATTCTACTTTGATGGGTTGTCATTCTGACTAAACAATTCACACCATGATGTAGAGGAACTGCAGATAATTATTTTCGTGCAAGTTTGGTTAAATTTGGTGGACATTTAGTGCATTAAATGCACCTGTTAAGGGGATGATCGGACCAATTTTTCAGGAAAAATAAAGAAGATAATGAACAGTGACCACACGATGTGTCGTCTGGTCCTCTCTTCTCTTTTTTTTTTGGTAAAAACGGCGCTGTTTTGGACTTAAATAAGGATTTTTACTAAATTTTCATTTAGTCTTTTTTTCTTTCAATTTCTTTCAATTAAACCCCTAATTGACTCTAAACTTTGGATTTAATGCAATTAAGCCCCTAATGAACTTCAATTGGAACCCCAAAGTTAGGCATCTTTTACAAGATGGTTCTTGATCTCGGATTTTGTCAATTTAACTCCTAATTGACCATAAAACTTTCAATTTCTTTAATTGTAACCCTTATTTTTGTCAATTGAGCCCTCATAATTTGCCGCCTGTTGCATAATGATCCTTGGTCTCTGATTTTGTCAATTTAACTCCTAATTGACCCCAAAACTTTAATTTTCT
>NW_011499913.1:425967-457664 GCF_000495115.2 Populus euphratica
CCCCTGATTTCAATCAATTAACTTGGTAAAAATTAAATTTGGTCTCTTAAAATTTCAATCTTTTCAATTAAGCCCAAATTAGGCTCCCAAACTTAATTTTTTTTATCAATTAAGTCCCATATAAAATTAATTTGATCCATTTAAAGTATACATAAGTCCTTGCACTTAATTAAATCCTTCAATGAGACCCAAATTAATTCTTAAACATAATTAAAATTTGATTTGGCCCATGATTAAATCAAATTGGCCTATTAAAAATTTAATTATATCTTTGGACTTAATTTTTCACTAATTAAGCCCCAAATAAAATTAATTTGACCCATTTAAAGTATAATTAAGTCTTTGCACTTAATTAAACCCTTCAATTGAATCCAAATTAATTCTTAAATATAATTAAAATTTAATTTGACCCATGATTAAATTAAATTGGCTTATTAAAAATTTAATTATGTCATTGGACTTAATTTTTATGCAAATTCATCCAATAATCATTTAATTTAACCGTGAATTTATATTTTTTATCCGTTCTTAGGTATAATGGGATACAATTAGACCTTGAAATTCTTTCAAAAATTGCAGCTCGATTTTCCGGCCTGCTTTCTCCACATTGTCGGTCATTATTTTATTATTTTATTTTTATTTTTTAAAAAAATAAATTTTCAGGGAATAACCTAAAATTGAGTTATGAAAATAATTAATACAACTTGTATACCTTTAGTTTCAAAAAAATATTTTTATATAAAAAAGAGAAAATAATCATATTACACACGTAAAGCAATTCTAATCACACCATGAATAATGTTTTTCTTTCCTTGATCCCAGACATCTCTCCTCTTGGATTGATTCATGATTGCATCACTATTATCGTCCTCACTATTTCATGACGACATTTACATAGAAAAAGGTGTGAAAATAATTCATCAATAATACGTTTGATGTAGGGCATGGTTCGCCGTTGACCTACCCGCTTTCATACGTTGGATGGACTCGGACAAATTGTCAGAAAGCCATAGATAATTATGGATCCTGCAAAATGTCATGTCCTTGCCTCTGTCTAGATTTCAAAGCATGGCATGGAACCGTACATCAATTAAAAACTCAAAAAATGAAAGGGAAAAGAGGGAAAATATAGATCCATAGGAAACAAAAAATCATAAAACATATACTATGTCAAAGGTTTAAATAGAAGATTGATTATATTGAAGAAAAGATAGATATTATTTTTATTTTATTTTAAAAAAAAACAATTAATCTAGCTATAAATCTTTTAAAATTTTATTTTATATATAAAATTTCACTTTAATTATATTTGAGTTTATTCACGAGTTATCTATTATTAGTGAATATTTATCAATATAACCTTAATTTATGTATTAAGAGTCTTGTAACTTGATAACTTTTTTAATTTATCAAAATTACATTTAATAAAAATATTATCGACTTAATGAAAACTTGTTAAATTTTAAACTTATTTTAAGGTCAAAAACTAGGTGTTATGTCTAATTTGCCCCTAAAATTAGAAAACTCTTTAAACTAACAGTTTAATCAAAATATCACCAACTTTAAAAAGCTTATCTATTGTTTAACTTGTTCTAAAATAAAAAATAACATCTTAGGTTTATGTCATTACACAGAGAAGATTCTTGTGAAAATATTTATATCGTCCTTTTCTACAATGAAAGAAGCCGTGATGTGCGCAAAGCACCCATCTAATAAGCCTTGAAGTACATAGAACACTTCATCTTGTCCCCTTGTTATTTTCCACAAAAATCTTGTAGGGAAAACATTGGTTGTTTGGTAGCATACATGCGCAGCTAGCCTAGGGTGTCTTTTGGCTGTGTTAATTCACAACAATAAAAAGATAAAAGTGACGAGGATTATATGAAAAAAAAAAGAAGAAGAATAATTCCAGTCAATCTCAGATAACTTGTATAGAAAATCATTAAATTCTGCATTAAATATTCATTAAGGGTGAAGACAACAACTTAGGTTATAGTACCATACAGCTGAACTTACAAATTAAAAATCGTAAAAGAACTCTTTGAAGAGTTCCATGTGATTGCTTTCTAAGCAAATAAATACCATGAAGCTCCCATCATTACTTGGGCTTCGAGTTATGTATGCCATGCCCTCGAAGAGAACGACTGCTGGCCCCATAAAAGAGGGTCGACCCCAACCAAAGTCAGCATCATATATCGGCATAGTCATCCAACTCACAATATTAATGTTTGGATTATTAAATGTGTGTGGCCCTCGCTTCAAAGCTTCTAGATCAGTCTGGACTTGCGAATAATCAATGGCTGATCTCAAATATTCATTGTCCATTCTTTTCAATGCTCCACGGATTTTTGCTATGGTATGCACCAATGGCTTTGATTGGATTTCGCCTGATAAACCTAAAATTGCTGTTGTGAAAAGAGCATTGCCACAGTATCCGGCTGGCAATGGTGGGTTCAATCTAGATCGCCCATCTGTTGGAATGTGTAATTTTGTTGCTTGGTCGTTTGTGATTCCCCGTGCCTTGCAGGTGCACTGCCAAATATGTGCTGCTAGGGTTTCGAAGGTGCTATAGTTGATAGTGCCATCAACAACGTCTTTTCTAGACTTGTTTTTTAGGGTTCGGAGTTGATCAGATGTGATGATTAGGATTTTTGCACAAGTGGGTTTCGGATTTGATTGGATTTCTAGGGTTTGGTCACCGGAGTTATGGGTGTTCAAGGTAGGAGGGGGGTCGTATTCTACGTGATGCATAGCAGGGATAGGCGGAACTCGAGCATCAAGCAAGGTACGGTCAATGAACGGTGGGGTGGTAAGAGATAGTCCTCTCGCTATTTCAGACCATGAGTTGATAAAATGGATTGCAGAAGTTCCATCTCCCAAGATATGGTGTAAGCCAACTCCAAGACATACTCCTCCACATTTGAAGAATGTTGCCTGTTAGCAACATACACAGCACGTCAATCATAACACATTTTTCAAACTCAATATAAATAAATAAAAACTAAAAAACTAGTTTTTTTCATTTTCAAGATAGAAAAAAATTATCTCCTATGAGTAGCCTATAAAACTACAGTCTAAATACAAAAAAAAATTGCTAATAAATAAAATTCTAAATAAATTGAAAGTCATAGTCTAAATAAAAAGGAATAAAAAAACAAGATAAATAAAGAAAATCTTGTGTAATAACTTCTTCGCTGAATTTAGATATGCGTGTTGACTCAAGTGAATTTGTCTTCCAATACTTAAAGGTAACAGGTTCTTTGCATCTCACGTGATATATTCTATAATTAATCCTTACACGTCCTTCCCATGCTATGAGTACTTTGCCTTGGATTGGTTAAAAACCCTGTAGAACACAAATAATTTCAATTCTTTTGAACAAAATCCAAAGAAATCATAAAACTTACCTGTGCGAGTAGTAGAGGATAGGAAAATATGCTTGAACGATCGACTTCTGGAATGAACTGCAGCATCTCAGAGTGGGGAGTAAAATCACCCACTTCATCAATGGTAGAGCTTGTTTCAGCCTCGACAAATAAAACCCCTTTGGCGTTACACAATATCGACATCCTGCCATTTTCATCCTTCTCTAATCTCCCTGCCACATGGTGGAATGGCACAAGAGCCTTGCTCAGAGCATCCTTGAGCACTTGAGGGTCAAAAAAATTGGAAGAACCATTAACTGGCTTGTAGAAGTATATTGTTGGGATGTGTACACTTGGCACCAAGAGGTCCAGATTTGAGCTCCATAGGCTTTTTTCTGGCGTGTCTTCGGCAGGTCGCACAATAGTTGATTCTTTCATTCGAATTTCAACCCTTACCATCTGCATATTTGCAACAAAATCCTGTTAAAGTCCTGTCTGTTGATATATGTTCTTTAAATTGTTGAAAATCAACTCCATGTTGCTTAGCTTAGTACACTGCAGTATATGTTAAACATTAATGAAGCCGAATTAAATACTAAACTCATATTTTATTCGCCTATAGCTAGAATTTGCTTCTCAGAAGAAAAAAAAAATAGAGAGAGAGAGAGAGAGCTTAACCTTGCGGCCTTATGTAGATAATAAAGTTATATTTAGGATTAGGAGGAGCAACTTGTTCCAACTCTCACGCACTCACTAGAGGTGGAGGAGGAGGAGGAGGAGGAGGAGGAGAGGGGGGTTTTTGTACGCAGAGGGTGACGACCACTCGTATTTATAGAAGGTAAAAAAAAGGAGAGAGGAAGAAACGAGGGAGTGAAGGCAGCCTTGAAGCTTCAAATTGAAAACAATTTGGGTGCGTTTTGCTCTCGGCAGTTCAACCGTGTTTTTCTAATTTATTTATTTTTATATTTTAAAAATATTTTGATATAATAATATAAAAAAATATTATTTTATAATTAATATTGATGTTTTAAGAATAGTGTTATTTTTTAAAAATATATATATATAATTAACTCTTTGGATGAATCTCTAAAACTAATGCTTATATGGCGTATTCAATTTTCTAATATTACGTTACTGTGTGCAGTAAAAGTACAATTTGCAGTCGCTTTTTTTTTTTTTTCTTTTGGTTCTTAGATTTAAAAATTACATTGACAGATTAAAAAATTCAAATTAGCAATTAAAAATAACCGTAACAATTATTTGCCAAATAGTTACAATAACGAATAGACAATTGCCGCTTGCCAATTAACAATTTAAATTAACAAGATTATCGATTAACGGTTAAAATTAATAGTTGACTAAAAAAAATTATTAAAAATTTAATGATTAACAATCAATATTAATAATATATTAAAATTAATATTTGAAAATAAAAAAATTATTACCTTATTTAATTAAATTATTCTTTTTAATTTAACTATCATTTATGATTATTACATCACAATACTACATGACATAGCTTGAAGGGGGTGATTGGAAGTAACGGGTGATTAATTTTTTATTTTTTTATTTTTTATTAAAAAATTTAATTTTTATTCTTGTGATTATTATTTATTTTATTTAAAATAATTTATAAAATTATTATTATTATTATTCTAATTTCATTATATTTAAAAAATTTTATCTGTTAAATCTATTATTTTAATAATTATTTATTTTATTTGAGAAAAATGATAAAATTAGATTTTTTTTCTAATTTTATTCTCATTTAATTTTTTAATTTATAAGATTTTCTTCTTATTATTTTAATAAATTTGAAAAAAAAATCACTAAGTTATTTTTTATTTTATTCTCTATGACATAATTAAATACTGAAAAATACTTTTTAATTTATTTTTCATGACACTATCAAATATTAAAAAATAATTTATTTTTTATAAAATTATTTTAAAAAAACCATTTTAAAAAAACACTATTTTTAGTTGATAATAATGTTTTAAAAAGTATTTTTAAAAATAAACCATTTTAAAAAAACACTATTTTTTAATAAACAAACAGGGTTGATAATAATGTTTTAAAAAGTATTTTTTATTTAAATATATATATTAAAATAATATTTTTTATTTTAATAAAATATTTTTAATTTTAGCATTGAAAAAAATTAAAAATATAAAGAAAAAATTAAAAAAATTTAATTTTTTAAAAAAACATTCAAATAATATTTTTTTTATTTTTTAATCGAGATTTCGAGTCTCTCGTGTCTATCATTTCACCACGAAGGCATATCCCTTATCAGAAAGGATAGATGTAACTGTTCTAGACTGCTAGCATCTACGGCATTCAATGCTCCGACTGCCACCATCTCTGCGTGGTGTTGGGTGTTCTGTCTTTTTCTATTTCCGTCACCCACGCCACGTCGCCGCCCGCCCCCCCACATTTATTATGGATTTGTACTATTTATACAATATTAATAATTCAAAATATTAGTTCAAATACAAATATAAACAAATTTAAAATTATACAATCGAAATCTTAAATACAAATAAAAAAACATAAATTAAATTGATATATTTTTCAAATTTTAAATAAAAATATAAGTTAAATCAAATATAAATAAATTTGAGATTTAACTTATATAAAAAAAATATAAGTTAAATCTCAAATCCAAATCCAAGAGCAGAGGTATTAACGTATATAGCATGTTCTGAAGAACATATATGTAATATCGGTTGAGATCAAGTTAAATCGAAAATTCATTTGATAGTTGAATAAAAGATACAATTCTAATCTATTAAATTTTTTTTATTAAAAACCATTTTAAAATATTTTTTATTTTAATACATTATATTTTAAAATAACAAAAAGAATTTTTTATTGAATTAGGATATTTGAATGAATAATAATAATTACCTTTTAATTTTTAATGTATTAAAATAATATTTTTTATTTTTTAAAAATTATGTTTTATATAAACACATCAAAACCATCTATAAATACAAAAAAAAATTAATTAAAAATATTATTATTATTATTATTAAACAAACTTTCATATTGAAAAAACACTTCCCATTGAGAAAGCTGGTGAAAGTGGTCTCCAGATGCATGCCTGCCACATGGCGGCAGGCATGTGAATTCCACGGATGAGGTTAAATGTTCGTGGGCCCCTCCCTGACGATGGCCCGGGCTAGCTGTGTGTGATTAATGTTTATTGTTTTACATATTATATCGATATCAATAATAAATTTAAAAAATATTTTAATATATTTCTATAAAAAAAAAAACAATTATCATCACCCTTTTAAATACTTCATTAAAATAAATTAATATATATATTTATTAAAAAATGGATTTACCACCCGAGTCAAAATGATGATTTAATTCGACCGGCACCCTCATTCCCCACTTAAAAACCCCTAGCAAACTTGTTTAGCCTAACCAGAGGCCAACTGCCAGAGTCCCTCCAGATAAGGTAGCAGGAATCATAAAACATTCAGCAGAAGAATTTGTGCTCGGAAAAACTCCCAGCAAGTAAGCTAGGGACTTGTCTTAATGATCCGCATTAGTAGAAAGCAGCTCATGAAGTATAAATTCAAATAGTATAAACAGATAAGTTAAACCATTTAACTAACTTCACTGTCAAACTTAGGAGAGTTGGATTACAGATCATACGCAATTCATGCTGAATATTATAATAAAACTATAGTATACTAGTTTAAAGGGTTTCATAGTCCTATATACACCTTGAAATGCCACTAGCTGTGGATTTCGGCTTCCTTTGTAATGCTCCAAGGCGCAGACATCACTCATGCGATGCTGGCAACAATGGCAGCAGAGCTATCCTACTATTCAAGCTTCAAGCTAGCATATTTGGATAACAGCTCCTGCATGAAATTGGTTAACTGATGTTTAGAGACAATTTCAATTATCTTAGTCGTCATTAACTTAGCATGCAAATTGAAGAATACCCGATCTTCAGCTTCCATCCCCTCGGCGTTTTGCTTCTGAGCCCACTTCTTTGCATTTCTTTCCAGCAAAACATATTTCATCACCTGCAACAAAAACCAAATCAGTGTAGGATCAAATCAGTTTTACCGAACTCCTGAGAAGCGTTTTCCTTTTGCCATCCTATGTACAATTCATGACGTTACGAGACTGAGATACAGAGCACTGTACATCCAGTAATTTTGTTTTGGTGGTCTGGGATGGGTAGAGTTCTGCTCTGGCTTCCTCCTGGTTCAAGCACCGATCAACCTGAAAAAATAGAAAGAGAAAGAATTAGAGGTTGTTACATAAACATAGAATTGACTTCTTTAGGATGCCAAAATTTCAAGCATTACTTGTCAATATATTCTCTTTTATTTCATTTTTTTAATAGCTATTAGTCTTTCTTTTGTAGCTGTCAGTATATTCTCCTTTTCTTATTCTATTTCTTTCATAGCTGTCACTATATTCTTCTTTCTTTGTTTAATTTCTGTCATAGCTGTATATCCCTGGATTCTCTCTAAAGATCTCAATTATTGTCTAGGCCTAGTATTAAAGAATCTGATTATGTTTATTAGATGCTAGAATTAAGGGTTTTGATACTTCTTGATGTATATATATATTGTAACTCTCTTAGTGAAAGGAGAACAGAAAACATTTCAGAATTTCTCTTGTATTATCTTGTCATTACTGACCTTCCGCAGGTAATTGGAAAAGGAATCACTCCAAAACCACCACTCCAACTCCAAAGATAGCTGAGAGTAGTAAGCAGCAGCTTCTGCTAGCATTATCTGCTCGAGTTTTTCATAATAGTTGGAGGTTCCATTCCCTCCAGCCTCTAAAAAGAAATCAAGTACCTTCTTTAGTAGGTTCCGATCAATCTGCTCCCCTTCACGCTCTTGAATAATCTGCCCATAAAGTCATATGCAGGGTTAAACCAACCTCAGAAAGAAGACAAAACATTATGAAACAACCAGTGAATGCTAACTGACCAGCCTCATCATTGCTTCCTGCAATTTACTGAATAGCTCATCACAGACCTGAAAAAATATGATTGGATATGATGGTCAGCCAAATAGTGTAAGAGCACATAGGCAAGATAAGAACTAAACTACTTCATGTAGTTACTTACCAAATTGCAGAAGTAGTATCTCATGGAGTCAGCATGTGATGGATGTCTTTTCCTACGGATGTAGAAATTATCCAGGTCTGCAAAGGTTTTTGACAGAAAGCTTGCAAATTTCTTATATTCCAGCCATAATCGCGTGATTTCTGTTAAAAGTTCTGTACCATGTTTGTCCATTAACACTGGAAGTACCTAAAAGAGCATGCAAGGATGAAAAACAACGGGATGTGTTCGTTATTATATTCATTGCACTTTGACAAAGATGAAAGCAAAAGAAATTGAGACCCTTCTCAACTGCCACATCTCATTTCTCCACTTGTGTAAATTACAAAGACCACCAATCTAGACTAGGCTAGATAGCAAGAGAAAACAAAATTGGGTATGCATAATCATATGAGTAAAGCATCTTACAACGGGATGTGTTCGTTATTATATTCATTGCACTTTGACAAAGATGAAAGCAAAAGAAATTGAGACCCTTCTCAACTGCCACATCTCATTTCTCCACTTGTGTAAATTACAAAGACCACCAATCTAGACTAGGCTAGATAGCAAGAGAAAACAAAATTGGGTATGCATAATCATATGAGTAAAGCATCTTGCAAAATTATCCTATGCAGTAAGTTATAAACAAGAGAGCATGTCCTAGTGAGATTTTCTCATACTTTGACATTCTTAGCCAACACATTTAAGATACATTAGAGCCAATTCTACCAGAGAAATTATGCAGAAGCGAAGAAACTGACAGAATTATTGATTATATATGGTAGAAATCTCACCCTTTCTTGAATTCTCTCACTTAAACAGTTCGTATACTTCTCATAAACCAGGCTGCAAGAGTCCCTATGCTTCCTTGTGCACAAATTGTATACACACCTATCACAAGTGTTAAGGATATGCCAATTCTCGGCAACTAAAATCACATTCAGGAATGTTGATTTATCTCGTCAAGTAGAAAAACAAATCAAGATATCAAACTTCGACATGTAAGTAAACCATATTGCAGGATACTCATAAGCAATCATTTTTTCCGCAGGTGTAAATGGAATCACAGGGTGTCCGTCCATAATCATCTTCTTCTTCATAATTACATCATCTATCTTCTTTAGCTTTTCATTCAACATCATGTCAGCATCCATCTTCATTTAGCTGCGGTCGAAAATATTTAAAATTGTAATGATTGCAGTTCAAAATCAAAGAAAGAGATAGCATGCATATCTGTATTGCACACTCATCCGACTATTTCTCATTTTCCTTTTAAAAATAGAATTTCTAAAGTCTACAATAGCATCCAAAACCCTTTGAACAGGCTAGAAAGTTTCTGGAGTTGACAACTAAACTTTGTACCAAACAAACTACATCCAAGGTCCTGTTCTAATTAAGACCTGAAAAAGGAGTACACTTGTGGCGAAAAATATCAAGAGGCTACTGCATTAGGAGACAGTATACAAGCACACATTCCAGAAAGTCTAATTCAAGATTCAATCAATATCCATAAAGCATGAAACTTTAGGTGACCCCATATACCAAAAAACATACAACCAGCAGTGTCAAGCATGTTTGGAGAGATTAATAATTGGACATTCACAGCCAGACAGAAAAATCGCAAAAAAATATTCAAAGCATGGAAATTTACATCACCCCACATGCCCCAACACAGAAAGAAACACTATCAAGCTGGCTGGAAATCTTAATAGATTACAAATTAGAAACTAATTTCTTTTCCTACGTTGCATGCAAAACCCCATCACAAATTTTGAACCTTTTGACCATCAAAATTACAAATTGTAATTGTAATATTCACTAAAACCCACGTGATCAATGGCCAAAAACAATTAAAATACGTTCAAGAACTACCTGCTTAAGCGAGAAGGTGAAACAAGAATCAAATGCAGCAAAGAGAGGAAATGAAGGGAAAAGTGGGGTTTGCATTTTACTTATAGGTGAAGGCAGCTTGCAAGGGAAGTTGGAGGGAAAGGTGGGGCTTGCATATACTTACAAGGAGAAGTCACCTTGCAGGGCAAGTTGATAGGACATAGGTCCATAGACCATAGGCTGTCGTTTGTTATGTAATAATTGTCATACTTTTTAAAAATATTTTTATTTAAAAATATATTAAAATAATATTTTTTAATTTTTAATTTTTCATATTATTATATTAAAATTATAAAAAAAACATGTTAATTTGATATTTTTTCATATACAAAATAATTTAAAAAATAATTTAAATAAAATTCAATAAAGTATAAATAATGATAGCCATAATTGTAAAAAACAACTTAAATCCATCAGATTTAAGATTCAGATTGGGGATTAAGTGGTTTAATATATAAATTAATTTAAAAATTATAATTTAAAAAATAAAAAATTAAAATAATGTTGTTTTAAAATAAAAATAAAAATAATTTAAGTAAAACTTGATATAAATCACGTTTTGGGTAAATAAATCACGAGATGGACAAGTCAAATAAAATTAATTTTTATAATTATGATAGTAAAGGCTAAGTTGCTTGCTGAAAAGTGACACTGAAATATAATGTGTATGCAGGAGTTTGGTAAGGTGCTTAGTGAAAAGTGGCACTGAAATATAATGTGCATGCAGGAGTATGATAACTTTTATTTCCGTGTGTATTTTAAAAGTGTATTTTATTTGAAAAGAAAAAAAATAGTAAATTGAATCTTTTTTGAGTGTTTTTTTTTATAATTTTGATGTGTTTATATTAAAAATAAATAAAAATTTTGAAAAAAATATTTAATATATTTTCAAGCAAAAAGTATTTTAAAAAAAATACTTTATATTACAATATTAAACATACATGATTCAGATTAAGGATTAAGTGGTTTAAACCGTAGATTATTTTATGAATTATGATTTAAAAAATAAAAACATGAAATGATGTTGTAATATTTTTCTAAACAATGTTATTTTAATTATATGTAAAAAAATCATAATAAAACTTAATATAAATCAAATTTTGGGTCAATAAATTATTAGATTTACAAGTCTAGTGTAATATTTTTTAAAAGTGCATTTTATTTGAAAAAAATATTAAATTGATGTGTTTTTTTATTTTTTTTTTAATTTTGATGCCTTAATGTCATGAATAAATAAAAAAATCTAAAAAATATATTTAATATATTTTCAAACAAAAAATATATTTTTTAAAATACTTTACATCATGATACCAAACACATTTATAATGAATATTACACATAACTTCCTCTCTCTACCTTTGGTTTGAAGTCGAAATATTTAAATGATATGTTATAATATTACTTAAAATGTGTGAGTTTTTTATTGCAGAGACAAGTATTGTTTATGCACACACAAATCACTATGAATAGCATTGGTTTGCATTGTGTGTTTGTCAGAATTTTATTTTGGTCTTTAAAGTTTTTTTCTTGATGATTTAGTCCTAGTTAAAAGCCAATTGATTGTATTTTTTTTAGGAAAAAGAAGGGTTAAGAGAAGAGGGACTATAATGAAAAAGGTGTCAAACATGAATGACATTCCATAAGTTTCAACAACAAATACACTATGATCCCCAAACTCAAAAAACAATGCAAATTATATAATTTAAGTACCTCAATATTTTTCAAGTTTAATTTTTATACAAAAACTTATTTTTATTATTTTTCAGTCCCTGACTAGACAGATGAGAGAGAAAAGCTGTCGAATCCAAGAAATAGAGAGAGAAAAATATCATTGATATCAATCTATACCACAAAAACAATCAATATTTATGTCAAATAATTTCAATTGATGATAGGAGTTTATATTAAGTATTTTTTTTGCCTTAAAAAGATATATATAAGCTCAATTTGAATTTTGATATCTAGTTAATTTTAGTTTTTAGGATAGTTTTTTTCTCGAATCATGAATAAGTTTACCATGATTTTTAATATTTTCTAGGTGTTTGGGATTGAAAATTAATAAAAAAACAAGTTTTTTTTTTCAAGTCACCTACCCTAAATGAAGCAAAAAAAAATAAAAGCTCAGTTAACTTGTCCTTTCAGGGCAAGTCCAAGCAATGGCCTTGAAAAAATGGGCCAAGTAAGCTAGTTAAGTCTAATAACACCTAGTTTTTTTTATTTTTTAATTAATATTTTTTAGTTATTTATAATTAGATTAATATATCTTCTCTATTTTATTTTATTTAGAAAATCCTTTTTAAATTAATTGAAAAATAAATTTTTTGATAAAAAATAGTTGAAGCCTAATTTTCTAGTCATCTAATTCTTTTTTGAAGTTACCCCTTCCATGTAGTAAAAAAAAATAAAGGTCTAGTCGCCTCGTCTTCCAAGGCAAGTCCAAGCACAAGTCTTGAAGAAATGAGTCGAAGAAGCTAGCCAAACTTAAGGGCACCGGGTTTTTTTTTATTTTTTTAATTAACATATTTTTTATTTTAAATTTTTCATTTGTTTTTAAATTAATATCTCTTCTCTTTTTAAGTTTATTTTGAAAACTTTTTTTAAATGTCAATTATTTTTTAGTTATGTATATAATTTCTAAAAAAAATTTCTTATACATCTATAATTTTTTTAATTTTTTTTAATTTTTTGTATATATGAACTTTATCCTGAAAAGGGGAAATTTTTTTTTCTTATATTTATAATTTTTTTAATCTTTTATATATATGAACTTTATTCTGAAGAGAGGGGAAAAAAGAAAATCTTTATTTACAAATAATATTTTTAATATATGCAGGCTTTTGTATATATGAACTTTATCCTGAAAAGGGGAAAAAGCAAAATCTTTATTTGTAAATAATATTTTTAATATATGCAGGCTTTTGCATGACATTTTTTTATTTAAATAATTAATATATATCTATTTATATCACCATTGAATAAAAAAAACCATTTAACTACTTTGAAAATTTTTCTATGAACAAGTTAAACCATTTATATAAGTCATTTTTATATAACATTTCTACAGAAAATTTTGTGCTGGGAAGACCTCCCAGCATGTAATCTAGGGAGATTTGTCTTAACGATATCCTCTCAGTCAAGTTTTGGGATCTAGGATCCCTGCCACATTAACATCAGAGTTTTAGAATTGTGATTTCGCGTATTTTTTAAAGTAATTTTATTTTAAAATATATTAAAATAATATTTTTTATATTTTTGACAAACATATAAAAAAACTAAAAAATATTTTTTAAAAAAATATTTTTTTTAAAAAAATACAGTTCAACTTTATCTCCGCGGCACACCACAAATACAAACACACATTAAACTCGGTAGAAAGCAAGTACAGAGGTTACACAGACAAGTAAACCATTTAACTGACTTCATTGTCACACTTAGGAGAGTTGGCTTGCATTTGCAGATCATATCCAATTCATGCTGAATATTATAATAAAATGATACTATAGTAGTTTAAAGGATTTCATATTCGTATATACACCCTGAAATGCCACTAGCTGTGGATTTCGGCTTCCTCTGTAAAGCTCCAAAGCGCAGACGTCACTCATGCGATGCTGGCAACAATGGCAGCAGAGCTATCCTACTATTCAAGCTTCAAGCTAGCATATTTGGATAACAGCTCCTGCATGAAATTGGTTAACTGATGTTTAGAGACAATTTCAATTATCTTAGTCGTCATTAACTTAGCATGCAAATTGAAGAATACCCGATCTTCAGCTTCCATCCCCTCGGCGTTTTGCTTCTGAGCCCACTTCTTTGCATTTCTTTCCAGCAAAACATATTTCATCACCTGCAACAAAAACCAAATCAGTGTAGGATCATATCAGCATGCCAAACATGTAATAAAACAGCATCCATGGTGTTATGAGACTGAGATGCAGAACACTGTACATCCAGTATTTTTGTTTTGGTGGTCTGGCATGGGTAGAGCTCTGCTCTGGCTTCCTCCTGGTTCAAGCACCAATCAACCTGAAACAATAGAAGGAGAATGATTTATAGATTATAGGTGGCTACATAAACAAAGAATTAGCTTCTTCGGGATGCCAAAGTTTCAAGCATCACTACCTTCCGCAGGTAGTTGGAGAAGGAATCACCCCAAAACCACCACTCCAGAGATAGCTGAGAGTAGTGGGCAGCAACTTCTGCTAGCATTATCTGCTCGATTTTTTCATAACAGTTGATGGTTCCTTCCCCCCCCACCTCAAAAAATAAATAAGATACATTATTTAGTAGGTTCCGATCAATCTGCCCCCCTTCACGCTCTTGAATGATCTGCCCAGAATGTCATGTACAGAGTTAAACCCACCTCAGAAAGAAGACAAACCATTACGAAACAGCCAGTCAATGCTTACTGACCAGCCTCATTATTGCTTCCTGCAATTTACTGAATAGCTTATCACAGACCTGAAAATATGATTGGATATTATATTCAGCAAAATAGTGTAAGAGCACATGAGCAAGAATAAGAACTAAACTTCTTCATAAAAATAGTGGAAAATGATTTTCATCGAAAATATATTTTTGAAAAGTAAATTACTTTTTAATATTCGGTAATATTATAAAATATAAATTAAAAAATATTTTCCAATGATTGACAATATCATGAAAAATAAGTTAAAAAATAATTTATTAATATTTTTTATTCAAATTTAGTAAAAAGAATAGTCAACATAATTAATAAATAAAAAATTAAAAGATGATAAAATTAAAAAAACACTCAATTTTATAAATTATTTTAAATTATACAAATAATAATTAAAAGAACTGATAATTAAATCATACATATAAAAAGGTTAAAAAAATAGTGAATTAAAAAAATAAACTAATTTTATAAATTATTTTAAATAAATAAATAACAATGAATAAAATCTGATAAATAAAAAAATTCTAATGAAAAAAATAACAATAAAAAACATGAGAATGAAAACGAAGTATAAAATTCAAATTAATAAAATAAATTTTTTTATATATCTATAAAAAAATTGATGGTGAAATTTGATACAATAAAATAAAATATAAAAAATATTTTAAAATTTTTAATAATTTTTGGAAAATATATTTCATCAAAAATAAAAATAAAACATTTTATTAAAATCAGTATTTTTCATTAACAATTTTTTTTTAATAATAAACATATATGAAAAAGTATAGTTCAGGGGCCTGGTTACTTACCAGATTGCAGAAGTAATATCTCATGGAGTCAGCAAGTGATAGGAGTCCTTTCCTAGGGATGTAGTACCTATCCAGGTATGCAAAGATTTTTGACAAAAAGCTTGCAAATTCCTTGTACTCCGACCACAATCGCACGACTTCTGTTAAAAGTTCTGTGCCATGTTTGTCCATTAACACAGGAAGTGCCTAACAGAGCATTCAAAGATGAAAAACAAAGGGATGTGTTAATTATCATGTTCAATATTGCACTTTCAAGAGGTGAAGAGGAACACACATTGAGACCCTTCTCAGCTGCCGCGTCTCATCTCTCCAGTTATGTGAAAACAAAATTGGGAAAGCATAATCATTAGCGAAGCGAGAGTTTCTCATGCTTTGGCATTCTTAGCCAACACGTTTTGGATTCATGAGAGCCAGTTCTACCAGAGAAATTTTGCAGAAGAGAATCGAACTGACAGAATTATTGATTATACCGAGGAAATCTCACCCTTTCTTGAATTCTCTCAGTTAAACAGTTCGTGTACTTCTCATAAACCAGGTTGCTGTAGTCTCGACGTTTCTGATTGCACAAAGTGTATACAGAGCTACCACAAGCATTAAGGATATGCCAATTCTCAACAACTCAAATCATGTTCAGGAATATTGATTTATCTCGTCAAGTAGTAAAAAAAATCAAGAAATCAAACTTTGACATGCAAGTAAAAACCATGTTGCAGGATACTCGTAAGCGTTCATTTTTTCCGCAGGTGTAAATGGAACCTCAGGGTGACAATCCATTATCGTCTTCTTCTTCGTAATTGCATAATCTATCATCTTTAGCTTCTCATTCAACATCATGTCAACATCCATCTTGGCTTAGCTGCAGTCCAAAATATCTAAAAGTGTAACGATTACAGTTCAAAATCAAAGAAAGAGAAAGAATGCATCTGTATTGCACACCCATCAGACAATATATTTCTCGTTTTCCTTTTAAAAACAGAATTTCTAAAGTCTACAATAGCATCCAAAACCCTTTGAGCACACTAGAAAGTTTGTGGTGTTGGCAATTAAAACATCCAAGGAAATGTTCTAATTAAGACCTGAAAAGGAAGTCCACTTGTGAAGAGACTACAGCCATAGGAGACAGTATACAAGCAAACATCCCAGAAAGTCTAATTCAAGAATCAATATCCATAAAGCAAGAAACTTTAGGTGATTCCATATGACAAAAACATACAACCAGCAGTTTCGAGCTTGTTTGGAGAGATTAATGATTGGACATTCACAGCCAGACAGAAAAATCACAAAAAATACTCATAAAGCATGGAAATTTACATCACCTCACATGCCCCTGCACAGAAAGAAACACTATCAAGTTGGTTGGAAATCTTGAGGGTTTACAAATTAGAAGCCAATTTCTTCCCCTACATTGCATGCAAAACCCCAACACAGATTTTGCACCTTATCACCATCAAAATTACAAATTGTAACATTCACTAAAACCCATGTGATCAATGGCCAAAAACAATTAAAATATGGTCAAGAGCTACCTGGTTGAGCAAAGGAGTGAAACGAGAATCGGATACAGCGGAGAGAAGAGGTGAAGGGAAAGGTGGGGCTTGCATATACTTATAGGTGAAGGCAGCTTGCTGGGGAAGTTGAAGGGAAAGGCGGGGCTTGCCATTACTTGTAGGTGAAGGCAGCTTGCAGGGGAAGTTGAAGGGAAAGATGGAGAAGTCAGCTTGCATAGTAAGTTGATGGGACACAGGTCATAGACTATTGACTTCAGTGTTAGGTGATTGTTCGGCGATAGGTGCACATTATTTTTTTTTTCTGGTAAAAAATAATTTAAAATACATTTAAAAAAATAATGTGAACAGATTCAATTCAAGTAAGCCTCAACGAAGCATAAATCATGATAACCATGGTTGTAAGATGCAACCTGTCGATCAAGATTCAAATTAAGAATTTGTAAGCTAATTTATAAATTATTATTTTAAAAAATACAAACATTTAATGAAATATTTTTAAATAATATTATTTTAATTAAAAAACTAATTCAAGTAAAATTTGATGTAAACAATACTTTGAGTTAGATAAATAATAAATTGTTTGGTGAAAAATAACACTGAAATATATTAAATTTTTGAAGGTATGGTAGTTTTTTTTTATATTTTTAAAGTGTATTTTATTAAAATTTTTATTAAATTGATATTTTTTAATGGTTTAAGTGTGTTAATATAAAATAAAAAAAATATTTTGATTTATTTAAAAATAATAATTTTAAAAAACACTGTTACAGGAGCCATCTCATCACAATCTCAATAAAGCATCGTTTATTAGCCTTCAATGCACCAAACAAAACAAAATGTGATAACAATTTTAATTTAAAGTATTTTTTTATTAAAATGATATAAAAATATTAATTAATTAATTAATTATATTAAAATGATATAAAAATATAAATTAATTAATTAATTAAATTAAATTTTGAAGAAACGTGGTTGCATTGTTTCCAAATACACCCAAAACCATTGGATCTCCACGGGCACATATATGCATGGTGGTCAAATTCTATTATGTATTGAAGAAATGTGATAAAACATGATTGCGTTATTAGGATTGGATCTATATATTATGTCATGTTATATATTATATCATATTATGATGCATTATACAAAACTTCCGTTAGGGTTACTCGTCTGCATTATTTTGGCCGTGCATGTAGATATATTTATTATTAAAGAGAATAAACAAAAAAACTCATAGTTATTAAATATGGATCAGCCCGGTGAGTCGACTTGAGATCTGTCAATCCTGGACCTAAATCGATTTAGGTTTGTTAAAAAACCAGCCGATGCAACAACTCAGCAAAACTCAATCAACCTAGCCGGTCAATCCAAAACCCGAACGAGACCAAAAGTTTTTTTTCCTTTTCAAATATAGTTTTTATCCTTCGACCTCCCTTCTTATTTCATCATTTTCTTTATAATGAGTTGTTGTTAGCAGCAACAGAGAGAAAAGAAGAATAAGGGACACTGTTGTTAGAGACTAGTCAAATGAGAGAGTATTGAGTCTCAGTTTAGCAGAGATGGGAAAAGCTGTAGACGATGTTTGTTGGGCTAGTCTCTTATATCACTGAATGGCGACTTTAGTTTGGCCAAAAGACAAAAGCGATTGGGGAAGAAGATGGAGAGGTTCTCTGGTTTTGATTAAAAAACTAGAGGGATGATTGAGAGAGGGATGGAGGAAGTTGTGGTAGCTGCTTTGGCCACATAAAAAGGAAAGCTTTGTCTGGTTTTGGAAAAGAAAATCTAAAGTTAGGAGGAGCGGTGGCTTTGTTATTTTATTTGGTAGAGATAGGAAAAAGTTTAGGGTTTTTATATGTCTTTCTCTTCAAAAATTTTGGTTGAGCAGATAATATATTAAATTGCAATGTAAGGCATTCCTCATAGCTTATGGAGCCAATTTGGCCGGGAAATACATAGAAAGAGAAGGTAAATTGCAAAGTTGTGGGAATATTATTTTTTTAGGTGTTGAAGTTGTTGTGAACAGCTTAAAAAAAAAATGAATTTTCAAGTTGATTCATAAAACCTGGAATTTGGCTTCGTGATCAGGTCAATTCCCAGACCGAATTTAATAACTATAAAAAAACTAGAAAATTATAGTTTATGATCTTTTCTTTTAAACTAGTAATTCTCTTCATGTTTCTGTTAGCACGTATATTTACTGTTTTCAATACATGTAAAAAATAATTTATTTAAAAATTAAATATATCAACACATGCAATCTATCAAAATTAAATATGTCATACACCAAATTTGAATTGTTTTCATTTTAAGAATTTTACATGGTGCAAATAACCAGAATAGAAAACTATATATTTTATATATATATATAAAAAAAAAGTGGAAGGGATATTTTCTTACGTATATTGGATGGGAGTGTTATAGAATCACTATATGAACAGATTATTGTTACGGTGATAATTATGGCGAATATTAGTGGTTGGGTTTCTATATATACTTGTAGTTGAATAACATATTTGGAAATAAAGTTAAAATCATATTTTTTTTAAATTTAATTTTTTTTTATTAAAACTTATTTTTTTATATCATCTAATATTAAAAATAATTTTTAAAAAATAAAAAAATTATTTTAATATATTTTTAAATAAAAAACATTTGAAACTATTACATCTATTGTAATCCCAAATACACAAAAAGATGGCAGCTTGCAAAGTAAGTTGACGGGAGATAGGTCATGGACTTGACCATAGCTTTTTCGGTGTTTGTTTGACAAAATGTTTTTTTACAAAGTTTGTTAATTGAAAATATATTTTTTTTTATTTTTAACATAGTATATTAAAATTATTAAAAATCATTAATTAAACTTTTTAAATAAAAAATTTTAAAAAATAATTTAAACTATTAAAATAAACACATGAATATATACGGTCCAAGATTAAAATGGAATACTAGATGGTTTAATATGTAAGTCAATTTAAATTATGATTTTAAAAATCAAAACATCAAATTACATTGTTTGAAATATATTTTTTAAATAATTTTTTTGATAAAAAATAAATTCAATATAAAACCCGATAAAATCAAGTTTTTTAATTATAATGACAAATGCTAAGTTGATTGGTGAGAATTACTAATGAAATGCAATGAATATTGCAAATGCCTTTCCCTTTTGGTTTTTTTCGGGGAATGTGATAGCTTAAAATTACTTTTCAAAAATACATCTGATATAAAAAATATTAAATTAATATTTTTTATTGTTTTTAATTGTTTTAATAAGATTGTTTTAATTTTTTTTAAATATAAAAAATTATTTTAATATATTTTCAATCAAAAAACATTTATATCATTGTATTAATATTAAAAAAAAGATACTATTCAATATATATTATATTTTGAGTTTATAATTATTATAATTATTTTATTAGAAAATATATTACCAATACTTTGATTTGTTTATGTTAAAAAACTGATCCGACTTTCAAGACAATAAAAGCTAATGAATTAGTATAAACTACAAGTCTGTGGATTAGTTTGTTAGTGTTGATAATGGTTTTAGTTTATGTTCTCATTGTTTTAGTACCATTTTTAGAATATTTCGATATAAGAAATTTTAAGGAGTTTGTCTAATAATTAAGAAGGTATATCTTTTTTCCCAACTTATTAAATTTAAACTTTAAGGTTAATAAATAAAGAAAATTAAATTTTTTCTGAGTTTACTAAAACAGCATGAGAAATGAATTCTTAAAATCATAATTTTTAAACGGTTTAAAATTCTAGATTTTAACTGGGTCATTAATTTATCTAGATTAATTATTATTTTAAATTAAAATAATATTATTTTAATAAAAAAAATTAATGAAATTATAACTGAGTTTTTATCTATGTATTGCTAGGTCAATCAAATCATTCTAATTGAAATTATAACTGAGTTTTTATCTATATATTGCTAGGTCAATCAAATCATTCTAATTTTTTTTTTAAAAAAATTAGTTTAGTTCCAACTCCTAATCAATTATTTAAATTTAGTTTAGTTCCAACTCCTAATCAATTATATCTCTAGTTAACTCGTGTTTCAAAGCTGTAATTAAAATCATTCAAAAGAGCTCATTTAGCTTTGCATAACACATAAGTTAACTTTAAAATAATTTTTTACCGTGATTTTTTTTTTATATTGTTATCCACGGGTCAAGAGTTAAGGGTAAAATCGAAACACCGAAGAATATATAAGGACTAAAATAAGCTTACAAAGTTAACATTAGTAGTTTACCCTTGTGTTTGTTACAATTCTTATTTAATCACATAGCAGAAATCAAAATTAAGAGGACAACGAAAGCATCAAATAATTGGAATATAAATTCTCTCTGATCAAAGAACTAGTAACACGACACGCTGATCACTGAGTTAGGGTTACCGAGTCACCCATGGCCGATTTCCAATCCTCAAGTCACAAAGCCAAGTGGATCTTCACCCCTCAACAGCTGGTAACTTAACGTCAATCGCTTCCGCTACCAATTTTACAACACCACTCAATTCCATTTTCTGTTTGGTTTCCGAGAAAACGAAGAGATTTTTTAAAATTTTCGATTTCTTTGTCTGTTAACTCTGTTTTCGGTTCCGTTTCTGCTAGTGATTGAATTCGAATTGAGAAATATTAGTTCAGAGCGAGAGTTGTAGTTTAAGTTTGATTTTGAAATAGTTAAACGGGTTAGTTTAGGGATTTTTTTTGTTCTAAGTAGGGTTTTTAGGTCTTTTTAGTACACATGAGAACCTTTATTTTTAGTAGCTATACATGTTGGTGTTTGAAAGACTCAAACTTTGTGCAGAAACAGGTAATGTGAAGTTAATTGGTGTTAAATTAATTGCATTATGTTTTCAATTCAGGCCGAGAAGTATAAAGCTACTAATAATAGAGCGAAACAAATGTTAGAGAAGGTATGATGCATTTTGCTCTGTTGCTTCGTTGTTTTTTTTGCTACTGTTTGTGATGATAATGGTCTTCCTTTTGATGGTTAATTGTGCCTTGTGTGTTGTTTAGTATGGAACGACAAGAATGAGAGTAGATGTTGATGGGTCATTGTCATATCCAGAACCTCAAGTTAACATGACAGAGAATGGTAATTGGTTTTGCTAATATGTTATCAATGTTGTGGTTCTAATCTTTTGTTTCAAATGCTGATGATGGTTTTTCCTTAACTCGTGTCTCTTTTTTTTTGTTCTGTTTTTTTATTGTTAGCTGATAAGCATTCTCGTTCAAAACCAATAAGTGTTGAGGAAGAACAATTTATGCGAGTATACTATGAGTATAAACTTCGAGAAGTGTGTAGTGCATTCTATTTTCCTCATAAAATTCAGGTGCTTTATTCTGTTTCTAAGTAGTAAGGAAGATGTTTATTGCATTATTGCAATAATTGGGATTAGTGGCACCTAATTGGGATTGGCTTATGTTTTGCAGGCAACTGCACTCATATACTTTAAAAGGTTTTATCTTCAATGGTCAGTCATGGAGCATGATCCAAAACATGTAATGTGCGTTTTCTTTTTTCAAATCTCCCTCATATCTAATCCAAATAGGGCCAATTCCCATGACCATTGGTTTATGCAATTCACCAGTTCTCATGATTATTGTTGTATGCAATTCATTCAAGTCAGTAGAAATGTATCAGGTTATCATCTGCAAACATTCTTAGCATGGATTAGAGTTCCACGGTGCACTGGATGTATTGTATACCACCCTTGTGTGACACTCGTTACTTTTTTCATGATACTATATTAAATGAGAAATGACTTCTTTGTGTGCACAGGTTAACCTGCATCTATGCAGCATGCAAGATAGAAGAAAATCATGTGTCTGCGGAGGAGCTTGGTAAGGGGATTTCACAGGATCATCAAATGATTCTCAATTACGAGATGATAGTTTATCAGGCATGGATACAGCTTATGTAATATTGCTGTCCTAGCTAGCTCTTACTTGTGTTTGTATTAATATGAACTTTATAATGCAGAGTTTGGAATTTGATCTTATTGTCTATGCACCATATCGATCTATTGAAGGTTTTGTTGCTGATATAGAGGCAAGTTTTACTAATCCATTTGTTTTTGTGATTCCTCTAATTATCCAAAATGATTTTGCACCTTTTCATGCCCCTTTATATCTATTTTTTGGAGGGCTTCTGATTTTTAGTTTTGATCTGACAGGAATTCTGCCATCCAACAGATGAAAATATTGAAAAGCTGAAGGTAATTGCTGGTATTTATTCGTGTATGACTTGACAACAACAACATGTTTGAGTGCTGTCCTGCTTAATCATTGTAGATCTAGAAGAGAATTCTTGCAATTAATACCTTCAAATTGACAATTTGGAATAGCTGTGCATAATGCTTCTCTGATGCAGTGGATATGCAGGATCTTATCTGACATGGCTTTACAAAATCCCTAATCTACCGTGGATTTACAAATAGGTAATCTGATAGACCAATATCTTGTAGGAAATTGCAGTGGCAGAGGTTGACAAAATCATGCTCACTGATGCACCCGTTCTGTTCCCTCCTGGGCAGGTATCCTTCATTGTTGAATGGGTGTTTTTCCTGATTGACATTGAAGATGGAATCTTTCTTTTCGCATAATTATATTGGAAGAAAAGTGAAACTCACAGATAGGCAATGACCAATGATAAAGTAACCATCTTAAAGACAGGGACAACATCCAACTGGAACTGAAAAATTTATGGAGATAAAAACAATTAACCCATATAAATATTCAGAAATAAAAAAAAAGTCCCCATTTGATTTGACACAATAAATAGTTAGTGTTAATCAAAGATCTTTTGAAGATAGTAAATTCTTTATTGCGTTATGATATCTTTAATGTATGGAAGCTTGTCCTTTTAGAAATCTATTGTTTCAATGTGTCTTATAAGTTGAATGCTCAATTTATTGCCATGTTGTTGTTGCATGAATGCTAGAATGCTTTCTTATATTAGTGTGAGTTGAAGTTATTTTGCTGTTCATATGTCTTTTAGTGATCTATTTATAATATGATCTCATTAACTCGATCATTAATTTGGCACAGTTGGCATTGGCTGCTCTGCAGAGTGCAAATGAGGTGCATAGAGTACTTGATTTTGAGAGGTTTGAATTGTGATAACAACTCTCTCTCTCTCAAGTTGGTTGCCAGTATCAAGCTCAACTCTTGCTCTTGGCCAAAGTATAGTTGCTGAAGTAATGATTTTTATCATATCCTACTTTTCAGATATCTTGAGAGTGTCCTCTCTCGTCAGAATTCTGCACACATGATCTCAGAGATCAGTGAATCTCTACATGCCGTCAAGAAATGGGTATGAATCTTAGAAATTGCAGCTTGAATTTGTTGGAAACTTCTTTTGCATCACCCTGTTGGTGACACAGATGGGGAGAAGATTAGTCAAACAATGAAATAATAATTCTGTGTTTGGTGGATGCAATTCAATTCTAGAGAATGAAGTCCTTTTGCATCTAATTGTTATTATTATTTTTTAACATGCAGGTGAGGAAATACAGTTTCCCTACGGATAAGGATATGAAGCACATAAATCGGAAGCTGAAATCATGCTGGGGTCATAACTCACACGAAGAGTATGTCTTTCACACTCACAAATACTTGCAACTATTGGTAGTTAAATATCTTACAGATTCTTTCTATTTTCATTTTTCCACTGATGTTTGACTGTTTGGCAGCAATAAGAAAAGGGAGAAGAAATCAAAACACAAGTCCCATAAGAGTTCGAATGAAATGCAAAATGGCCCAGGACTGACTTAATTGTATGTTGCTCCTTGTTCACGAGTGTTTCCTACATTGTTTAAGCGATTTACTAACTTGCTTTTTGCTTCCCAGATTTTTGTTGGAGATTACATTTATGTACCAATTTGGATGACATCAGTCGATTAATATCTTATGGAATTACAGAAGGTCCTTGTACTTTAATTTGTTATATCTTGATTTGTGTCTGGAAAGTTGAAAATCTCAATGGGGGCTGAATTTTCTAATTTGCCATTGTTCCGGTTTTATGAATGGAACCCAAAATTTCTTTTTTTCACTGTCAAAATTTCTCCTAATCCAGAACTCAATCTGACAGCAAACAATTGAAAGGTTTTTCGGAGGAGGGGAGATACTCATGCCAGTTGAGTATAAGATACATGTTAATATTCATTTATTATTATTTGTTATGAGCATGTTATATATCTGGAATTTTTCTATATTTATATGAGATACGTTTTGGGCATGCAACTAATCATTAGTAGTTCTGTGAAATATAGACTGAAATTTATTTCAGGATCCCAGGGTAATCAATTTTGTAGAGCCATCAACTTTGAAACGAATTTAATGGATTAGGTACAATATTCCTTGAGGTATCATCATTGTTGTATTGAAAACTTTTTACTTGTCAAAAGGGCAATTCTTGAATTGAGTGTGATAGCATAAACAAAATGATCGTTGTGGTTTATGGTAAATCCTGATGAGTGTGATAGCAATCCATCAACCATTGAAAGCAGAACGTTTGCCACCGGAGTGTAGGGGACCTGGATCATGGTTATAAAACTTGATTTTTGGCATGAGGCTTGGATGGTAGCAATTTAAAATGATTTGAAAATATTAAAAAAATATTAATTTAAAATAAAAATATTTATTTTTTAAAAAATATTTATAAAATATAAAAATAAACAATGTAGCACATCTCAGAAAAAGCACGGCAGGTCTGCAGTTTTCTTCCCAGCCATTGTTGAACGATCATGCATGTGAGCATGCAACCATTTTCCAACATGACATGCGAACACTGCTACTAGCTCTCCTCTACACTCTGTCAGGTAGGATTTTTTCGTAGAATCACAGGGATTTTCATTCTCAAGAACTAGCCAAGCATAGGATTTCTCCACCTTTCTTTGGATCGTAAATGCCTAGATGAAGATAACTCCTGCAAATTTTGATGTAGCGGTGATACCGAAGACCATGCAATTGGATGATGATGAGAGGGACATCCCATCAAATTCAAACTGAGTTGGAGGCATGCTAGGAAGATGAGCTGTAACAATTAGTCCATGATTTTATGGATATTTTGATAAACAAAAAGGATTTAAAAAGCTATATAAACGTAACCTAACTTAAAACAGGCAGTTATAACATCTAATTTCATTTTTGGATCAGGTTCCAATATTACAAGAAAGCCCTTGGTCAAAGAATCTGGAAGTAGATGCATCTCGCGGGAAGAAAACAGGAAATTATCTTGAAACCGGCTCTGTAGCAGTGTCTGCGCCTCGCCAAAATGTGAAACACTAGCAGTGTGAGCCTCAATGGATTTTGCCAATTCTCTGAGATGGAGGTTCTGACACTTTTTTTTGGAGTGAGCAGCAGATAGATCATCATGTTTTAAGACAATTACTTGTATATTTATGTTCCTGATTAATGAAAAATTAATCAAGGAGGATGATGCATCTGTTCAACAACTAACATGTTTTGAAGTTGTCGTCCAAATTACAAAGGCTGGTATGGATGTTTTGGCATTTGTACACCTGAACCACATGATGCCTTAATTTGTTAATACACCAGATCATTGCAAGCTTAGGTAGTCATAAAGAGATGCTTTAATCCACCAACATAAACTGCTTAACATTGGGCTAAACTTAGAGCTGACTTCTAATCAAACACTCCAAATATAGAATCATTAAAAGTTTAGGGTATCCATTAAATTGAAGTTATTAAATTTGCTAGTCAATTATCAAATTCAGAAGTTAAGTAGATTCCCCTGAATTGACTAAGGTTAATTTAAATAATATTGTTTCAAGATTTTTTCTTTTAAAAAAAGTTAAATTAGATTTTGATTTGGTTAATTATATTATAGGTTAACTTGTTAAGTCTGACTAGATCAACTCCTATCTAATTTAATTTAAAATACAAGTTAAGTTAGGTTTTATGTTGATAAATTATAAAATTAATATTGTTTCTTGATATAATATTAAAATTTTATTAATCAAATAATCATAAGTTTAAATCTCATTATTTTTATTTTCTTTACTAATTAAAATTTTTACTAATTAAAATGTAATTAATAACACAACCTAAAATAAGCCTAAATTATATGTTAAAATCTAAATTAATAGTTTAAATTTCTAATTTAATATAAATAAAACCAGGTTTAATAAAAATAATAAATTAAGGTTAGAGGTGATGAGATGGATTTGGGCTGAAATGAATACGATACTTAAAATGCAGTAACGTCGATTTTTGAAACAATTGGGTAAACAATAAGCTCCATCATATAATATGAACACTATACTTTTCCCCTGTCATTTTACAACATCTGAAGCAGGACAAATCCCACTTTCTGCTATTATTACGAATGAAATAAGAGACTCATGAGAATGATAATACACAGTATACAGTTGTTCTTCTCCCTACTTCATCTTCCCTGTATATGTAAGTTGAACTAAAAAAAAGAACCAAGGAGTGCTTTTGTAGTTTCTGCACAATAATTGAGCGCCACCAAATGCAAGGCATAGGCACTGGGGCACAGCAGCAAGCTCAATCTTCTTGACCCCTTTAGAATTTATGGACCAAAGACGAGGGGCGAGAAGTTCAAAACAAAGATCCACACGAAAACACACATTCAATCTACAGCCTGCAAGCTTCACCCCACCACATGTTCTGATTGAAGATCGTCAATTCAGACACTCGTTATCAACATTGCTAGCCAAACTTCCTGACGAGCGAGTCCTGATGAATGCTGGTTTAATTACAGTCCAATCCACATTCCTCCAGAAGTGGACCACTGGACTTGGCCAAGAATGGATCGATCCGAACCCACAAAAGAGAGAAGATTGAAGCAAGCAAAATTGACCAGATAAATTCACAAGTAGATTCACCTAAATTTATCAAGGTTAATCTAAAATAATATTATTTTAAAATTTTTTTTAAAAAAAGTTAAATTAGATTTTGATTTGGTTAATTTTATTATGGGTTGACTTGTCAAGTCTGACTAGATCAACTCCTATATAATTTAATTTAGAACACGAGTTAAGTTAGGTTTCATGTGAATAAGTTACAAGATTGATATTGCTTTTTGATATAATATCAAAATTTTATTAACCAAACAATCATAGTTTAAATCTTATCATTTTTATTTTCTCTACTAATTAAAATTTTTACTAATTAAAATCTAATTAATAACATAATCTAAAATAAGCTTAAATTATATTTTAAAATCTAAATTAATAGCTTAAATTTATAATTTAATATAAATTAAACCGGGTTTAATAAAAATGATAAATTGAGGTTAGAGGTCATGAGAAGGATTTGGGCTGAAATGAATACGATACTTAAAATGCAGTAACGTCGATTTTTGAAACAATTGGGTAAACAATAAGCTCCATCATATAATATGAACACTATACTTTTCCCCTGTCATTTTACAACATCTGAAGCAGGACAAATCCCACTTTCTGCTATTATTACGAATGAAATGAGAGACTCATGAGAATGATAATACACAGTATACAGTTGTTCTTCTCCCTACTTCATCTTCCCTGTATATGTAAGTTGAACTAAAAAAAAGAACCAAGGAGTGCTTTTGTAGTTTCTGCACAATAATTGAGCGCCACCAAATGCAAGGCATAGGCACTGGGGCACAGCAGCAAGCTCAATCTTCTTGACCCCTTTAGAATTTATGGACCAAAGACGAGGGGCGAGAAGTTCAAAACAAAGATCCACACGAAAACACACATTCAATCTACAGCCTGCAAGCTTCACCCCACCACATGTTCTGATTGAAGATCGTCAATTCAGACACTCGTTATCAACATTGCTAGCCAAACTTCCTGACGAGCGAGTCCTGATGAATGCTGGTTTAATTACAGTCCAATCCACATTCCTCCAGAAGTGGACCACTGGACTTGGCCAAGAATGGATCGATCCGAACCCACAAAAGAGAGAAGATTGAAGCAAGCAAAATTGACCAGACAATAATGATTGTGGGAGTTCTGTTCTGTCGGCCGAGTAAACCTTTCAGGAAAGGGTACAGGTGAACTATCACCCAGAATGCAAAGAAAAGCTTACCAAACAAAGGCCCCCATGACTCATAGCCATTATTTATAGCATTTGAGACACCAGCCACGACTCCAACCAAGTTTATTATCAGCAATGTTGTTGGTGGGATGAGTAACGTGGTCCACTTAAAGGCGTACAGCTCTGAGAACTCATCATCATCTCCTCCTTTAGACGTCACTGTGAAGTTCGTATCAACACCAGCTAGAACCTTTAAAAGCCCCTGGAATACTGCAAATAGATGCGCTGATACCCCTCCAATCACCCAAAATTGTTCGTTTCTCCACCATTCATCGATACCAACTCCACTCCATCTCATTTCCAGAATACTTGTTGCGAAAATACAAATGAAAAGAGACAGAAACCACAAGCTGGCAGCATTGCTGAGCTGCAAGTTGAGCGAAAAATTAGATTAATAAATAAATCTAACACACAAACTTAATAGTTTATGCTCGTACTGTTCGTGTTTCACATAGTTTCCTGTGGCTATAAATGGCATACCTCTGGAGTGATAAATTTCCCGGTAAGCAAGCACACTGCAGGAAGAGTACAATATGCCAGTAGAGGAATAGATGTCAAAGGATAAACAGTAGCGTTTATGTAAGACAGACGCTCCAACCACTTCAACCCCCCTCCATATCCATACCAAAGAGGACAGTGCCTGCTCAAAAATATCTCAACAGATCCAAGAGCCCATCGAAGGACCTGGTGTAGACGATCAGAAAGATTAATGGGCGCCGAACCTTTAAATGCTGGCCTAGCAGGAATACAATATATTGATCTCCATCCATGACAATGCATTTTAAAGCCTGTCAATATATCCTCCGTAACTGAACCATAAATCCACCCCACCTGGGGAACAGAAGCAAATTTATGATTTGCTAAACCTGACTGTCATAATGATTATGCAAGCGAAAGGTCTGAACCCCACAAAAAAATCTAAACATTCCTTTTACCTCTTTGCCCCATTCTGTTTTATCTTCGTAGCCACAGCTAATGACATGGATGGCTTCTTTGAGCAGGGATGCAGGGCTGGCACTTTTCAGTGTGCCGCCATCCTCTAGTAGGGTAGATGCTACAAACACTGAAGATTGTCCAAACTTATTTTCCAATTTCTTCTCAGATGTTACAGCCAAGTTTTCGGTTTCAATTCCTGAATTCAAGCTTTTCCAGTTTAGAAGACAAAATTATAGATCCAACAGGAAAATCATTCAGTGCCTCAAGCAAAGAAAAGAAACGAAATGAATTCAACAACAAAAATTAAGTGCTAAGAAAAGCTTGCAGACAATTACATTAAACTATCTTCAACAAGCAGCACACAAACAAACGAGGAGTCATGTAGAACTTAGTTTTAAAAATGCCCTGAAAGCACTGAGCAGTTCCTAACAGAACATGTCTCAGTAGTCCTTTACATTGCACTACGGAATCAGCTTTACCAATGAAGAAGGGTATCTCGTTTGCATTCTAGAATCAGCCTTTGCTAACTACAAACTGAAAGCTGACAAACTGGGTGGTGGATACGTAAATGATATTCTTTCTTTTCCATCACTTTGACATATAGAAAAAAATATTGGCAATCTTAAGGAAATTGATCAGCATATAAAATACCAAAGTGGGAAATCATAGCCAAGTTCAGTAACATAAGATACGCAGCCCAAGTGGTTTTTTTAGCTCAATTTAAACCTCAATGGTGAAGGAAACTAGAACATCAAACCAGGATTTGAGGAGTAAATTAGTTATAATGTTACCTTCAATGCCCTCTTCAATACCCTCCAAAGTAGCCACAGGTGCAAATGTTCTAGAGTTCCTCTTTTTTAACTCGGACTTGGGTTTGTTTGTCTTCTTCTTCTTTTTCCTTCCTGAACAAAAGCATCCACAGCACCACTTAGGCAAGCAGTTGCATGTCCTCGTTGGTGGTTTCTTTGTTTTTGGAGCATCATAACCATAAAGCGCGTGCCTTCTGAAAACACATCCAGTCCCTACATATATAGGTCCTTGAATGCCATCCAAACCTTTCATATTGATCTGCAGCGATGGAGGAATTCTCTATTAGACAGACAAATTTCAGAAGCAATGAACAATCCGGAAGTTCTGATAAAAGAATGATTACATCAAAGAATACAGTGTTCCGGTTTGCATATCGATCATTCCTGTCAATGCCATCAAACCTCTGTGGGAACTGGACATAGCACACTCTCTTTCCAAGCAATGGATCCATCATGAAACACATTGATTCTCTAAGAGCCTTACTGTTATTGATGTAGTGATCACAATCCAAATTCAAAAGATAACGTGCATTGGATAGCACGGCAGAGACCCTGACCTGTTTGACAGATGAGCACATGAATTCAAATAAAAGTTGCATCCCGATTAACTTTCATATGAACATGTGTGAAATTCTAGGCTCTATTTGTTTGTAGAAAAATTATTTTTTTAGATAAAAAAATTTCAATAAAAAAATAATAGGAAGATAAAAAAATTTCAATAAAAAATAATAGGAGAAAAGAAAATAACAATTATAAAAATGAGGATCAAAGTTAATATAAAAA